>NW_028292608.1:0-47582 GCF_029948245.1 Actinia tenebrosa
TTGTGACAGGGTCTAGCTGACCATATAAAAAGCCGCTCAATTCCGGTGGCCGCAAAGATCAACTTTCTCTCGACGACCTCCACCATCATGGAGTGGGGGACGCCGTGTTGCGTTCGTCGCACAATCTGGATTTTTGCTTCAGTTACTTATAAACTCGATAATTTTACGCATCGGAGTTTACCAGAGAAATGTTAGTTATCCACATGTGGTATAGTTCATTTCAAACTGAGATCTTGTTGTGGTTTTACTGACAGGAAACTATCTTAACGACTGAAGAGTTTTTGGTTTTTTTATTTAGTTAGGGTCAGGGAATGGGCTGACAGTATCGGCAAGGCGGGCGTTTCGTTCTCCCAACATATCACTCACGTGACGACATGCCAGCATGTAGTATCGTTGTATCAGAATACACTATTTTCACTGGATATAATGGTTTTATTCGTATTGTAGAGCTACGAAGCGCTGAAGGCGAGTATACGACAAATGTAGATGGATTGCAGCTGCTTCAGTTGACTAAAACAAGCCGAATTGAAAAATATTTCAACAAGAAAATTACCGAGCTCTAGGTTTGTGATGATTTTTTTTCAAATGGAAAAGGTTTGTAACGTACCCTTAGAGAAGCATCACCAAGATCGATTATTTTGAATCACTTTGCATGAAAGATGTCGTCTTTCTTTATGAACTCGTAGAAGGTTGGTTCTAATTAGTAACGGCACCACAGCGACCGAATGTTCATACAATATAAAAGCGTTGCAAACCATCGAAGTACATAAGCCTTATTGTTATAAAAGGTTGTAAAATAGAATAAGTCTAACTTTATTCATATATTCATGGTACGAACCTACATTCAGTATCGGGATGATAAATGAATTTTTACATCTGCCACAAGAATTACAGCATAATAACATAAACATTTTCTAAACAGATTAAGCCTTACAGGTAATGAAGAGATACCAAAAACGAAATTAAATTAGTTTGAGTGCCATAAAAAACATGACAATCATAGACTTGGTTTATTAAACTTTGAATCGAATAGCAGTTGTTGTGATTTTTTAAAGAGACAAAAAGGGGGGGGGGGGGTCGGGGGGTGGTTGGGTAGGGGGGGGGGGGGGGGGGGGGGGGGGGGTGCTGGGGGGGGGGAGGGGGTGACGGGGGGCGGGGGGGGGGGCGGGGCTTCGGGGGGGGGGGGGGGTGGGGGTTGGGGGGGGGGGGGGTGGCGGGGTGGGGGGGGTGGTGGGTAGTGGGGGGTGGGGGGGGGGGGGGGGGGGGGGGGGTGTTGTGGTGGGTTTGGATGGGCGGGGGGGCGGGTGGGTGGGGTGGGGGCGGGGGGGTGGGGTTGGGGGGGGGGGGGGGGGGTGACGATACGCTCCAAGGGTTATTCAGAACTCGGGGTTCTCTGCACGTTCAAAGCAGGTGTATCCTTGCTGGTTTATACAATAATGAAATTTATTTCGACCGACTAGCCGCATTTAATGTTTTAGTGTATGAATTTCGCTGTAATCTGGAATTTAAGTGAATAGGTGAAAACCAGACATGTTCCTTGGTCGTAGCCTATTGAGATCTCGCGATAGGCTGTGTTTTTCTTGCATTCATAGTTCCGTGTACAATTTTCTACCTGACTAATCGAAAGACGAAATTGAGATTGTCCAAAGACATTTTCGATTTTAAATTTAAGAATCATTTGATTTCTCTTTAGCACGCCTAAATTCCTTTTTAAAGGTCGTTTTTGAAATTAAAAGGATTAGTGGTTTTGCTTCTGTAATATTATAGCTTTTTTCAGTCTATAGAATAATTGGAGACATGACAAAGATTTGGACAGTAAAATTTGTTGAAATAAAAAAGACACTACTAGAATATCAATTTCATATGCTAAATTATGGTTCATAAAATTAACGAAAGGTTCAAAATCTCACAGAAATTTCAGGATTGATTCGATATAAAAATCTTCAAGAATACACAAACAAGCGCGAAATAACTTCTGTGTAACGTATTTCACGACCGTGCATGCAAATACAAGGATTCTATAAACCTATTACTTTGCTAAGACCATTAGTTAGTCTAGAATGAATAAAACAAAAACAACAAATTAATATTGGTTAACCACCATGTAGAGCTGTGAATTCATAACTAGCCATGTTTTTTTAGAGATCATTCTTGAAAGAGAGATTTCAATGTGTGGTGATTTTTTCAAAAAATACAGTGTCAGTATTTTTCACATACTAAACATAATTGAGATTAAAAAAAGATATCAAATGAAAAAAAAAAAAGGATAATATTTATTAGTAATAACCCAGGTCGTATTAAATATGGGGTGTGGTTAGATAGTTATGATAAGGACATTGCACAGTGGGGAGGGGTGGGGATTGGGAAATCAGGAAGATTAAAGACCACTATCCCTTGTCTATTAAGAATAAAAATGACACTTTAGGAGGGTTGAATGGAATACAAGCTGTGCCCAAGTATATAAACTAATTATTTCATACTATTTTTTTTGTAATTATATGAGGCTTTTATTCTGTAATCCAAAAATCTCACAAGATTGAAAGAATAATTACCATAGCTGGAAGAGCACATAAAATGATTTAAAACGGGGAAGTGGGAAGGAAGTAAAGAAAAAAAATTGACATTAGAAAAGATGTTTTATTTTCAAAAATGAACTTTTTACTGTATGAAAAGATTTGATGAGGCATCTCAACAAAAAAAATCACACTTTTCAAAAATCATCTCTCGAGGTTTTCAACTTTCAATTGCTTCAAACTTCACTTTTATTATTTTAGAATGCTCTTTCCAGCTATGGTAGTTAACTTTGTCTTACTAATTTAAAAATACCTGATGAAAGCTTAATTAATACATTCCTTCTATTTTATGGCATATCCAAGATAAACCATTAAGCAGATGTCTAATTTAAGCTTGGAAATTTAACTTTGTTAGCTATGGGCCTTACTCACACTACAGCCATTATTCTCACGGGAATAAAACTTTGTTTTAACTGCATAAATTTATTCTCAAACACTTAAATGTGAGGCTGCAAGAAGGAAAATCTATTGTTCCAGTCAATATGACTTCCATGTGAGTACAAGGTCCATTGTAAGCCAAAAATTCATGAACCAAAATAGCTCAAATCATTTACAGTTTGTCTAATGAAACTTCAAATAATCTTTTTTAGAACATTGTGGACAAAGCTGAGAATGCATACTGTAATCACTATGTGAACAAGAAGCTTGAGGTATTTGCAAAATATCTACGCCTAATTGCAAGAACATTGTTGTAAAAACCAAAGATAATAGAATAACAAATAGGAATAATTAGAAATATAATAATATTAAATTCTAATTCTAAAGCCCTTAGGCCTATGGCAAACATCGAACTCTCCATTGACTGAGCTTAATTGCATCAAAGAATGCCGCCTCATTATCACCTGATATCCATTGTTTTTAATGAGCTTGGTGCATGGAAAGTTCGACGTTTGCCCTATGCCTTTGATTGATGAAAATATATTATGTTTATAGATCTATTACTGACATTATTATTATGAAGATAGGATTTGATATTAATTAATAAAGCTAGATCTATATTATTATGATTATTATTATAAATCCTTTATTTACAAATGTATTATTATTATTGTTGTTATTATTCATAATTATTATTGTCATTATTGTTATTATTGTTCTTCTGCTTTAGAAATAGACTGGAGTAATCCAGAATTAATGAAGTTTTAGAGTTTATTTTTACTTATGTTTATCTTATATCAAACATACTATCTGGTCGCAAGGGAAATAGTTAGTTTTGTTTCCTGAGTAGTCTCGATTGTTTCACGAGGCGAAGGCGGGAAATATTTCTCTGATATTCACTGAGGCTGAGGTTAATAATTGTTTTAGTATAAATTACACAGGTGATTTTTTCAAAAAAAGAAAAAAAAAGAAAAAAAAGGAAGATTTAAAACATCCATTTTTTCCCGGTACAGCAATGAAGCGGCTGGCTGCTATTTTGGATTGTCGCTGGAGGTGATTATTGTGTGATAGTGTGAGTTCCTCAACCAATCAGCGCGCAAGATTTTCAATAATCACCAGTGTATTTTTTACTAAAACAACATATATTAATTCAAGGAGCCAGTTGTAAATTACACATTAGAAACATTTGGAAAATCCGTAAATATATTCTTTTGAAGCCTGTGAAACTCTAGTTCATGTATTCATTTCCTCAAGACTTGACTTCTGTAGTAATTCTTTGTTGTTTGGGATGCCAAAACACTTAATTCAAAAACTTCAG
This sequence comes from Actinia tenebrosa, assembly GCF_029948245.1. NCBI lineage: Eukaryota > Metazoa > Cnidaria > Anthozoa > Actiniaria > Actiniidae > Actinia > Actinia tenebrosa. The sequence goes on from NW_028292608.1 coordinate 4,270, forward strand.
CAGGTTCAAAATGCAGCAGCATGTTCAGTATCCTGTGGTCACAAAAATGATCATATAACGCCCATTCTCTATCACTTACACTGGCTGCCTGTTGAACAATAAGTTGACCACAAGTTACTTTTACTAACTTTCAAGGCTATGAATGGTTGTGCTCCCTCATATCTTAATGAACTGGGTAAAACCGTATGTGCCAGCTCATCAATTGAGATCACAATCGTCCAATCTTTTAACCAAAGGTTCTTTCAAACTTAAATCCTATGGTAAAAGAGCATTCTCAAATGCTGTGCCTGAACTATGGAATACCCTACCTGCTCATATGAGGTCATGCAGAGATATTTTGTGTTTTAAGCGTGATCTTAAAACCTTATTTTTTAAGAGGGCTTACTCTTGATACATATTTTTATGTAATGCGTTGTTGAACTCTCCAGGATATTGACGCTATATAAAATATCATTGTCATCATCATTATTATTATTAAATTACCTGTTTTAAAGAGAGATTTACAATTGTATATGTAGTCAACAAATATTAAAAATAAAGTGTCCATTATTATTATTACTATTAATTATTATTATCAAATTAAGGTGACTGCCTACTTTTGGAAGTTGATTTAAACTTTTTTTAAACTTCGATTTACCGAATTGAAATTTAATGCTGATTCCAAATCTGGAAAGGAAAAAAGGGTGTCCCAAGCTCGTTTTCGAGATAATCAGCATTTTAATGGAAGACTACGCACGAGCTTTTGGAGTAAAAATTGCGCCACCGGAAGTGATTAGAAAAAAAATTAAGATTCATAAGATAATAGTTATTTGCAGAACTCTATGATTGCATGAATGAAGGCTAGTCAATCATTCTACAATAATACATTTTAATGGAAGACTACGCACGAGCTTTTGGAGTAAAAATTGTGCCACCGGAAGTGATTAGAAAAAATTAAGATTCATAAGATAATAGTTATTTGCAGACTCTATGATTGCATTGAATGAAGGCTAGTCAATCATTCTACAATAATACATTTTAATGGAAGACTACGCACGAGCTTTTGGAGTAAAAATTGTGCCACCGGAAGTGATTAGAAAAAAATTAAGATTCATAAGATAATAGTTATTTGCAGACTCTATGATTGCATGAATGAAGGCTAGTCAATCATTCTACAATAATACATGGATATTTTTGACAAAAATACAAAAAAGACATTGATTTTTCATATTTTGTAGTTTCGGTGCTCTTAAAAAATCTCATAAAGTCGAAAAAAAATCCCTACAAAAATCTATTTTTTCATGTGTTACTGATTTAAACTTTTTCTAAAATGTTGATATAACCTAGATTTTTAGAAGTCTTTTCAAATGAGCTATTAAAAAAATAGAGAGTCCCATGCAAAATTTGAGGGTTTTGCCCTGTTGAAGCTCAAAACGTGTATGGTTCTTCAATAAAATCTTGTAGATTTTTCAGCGGTTTTTGAGCATGCGCTCATCGTGGGCTCAATTCAAACGTTCAAAAGTAGGCAGCCACCTTAATATAATCGTATTAAATTTTCTGCATTGTTCACTAGCTAATAAAACCATTTTTTTTAGCTTTCAGATATAGATTATCCAAATTCAAAGAGTCTTGACTCTTACCTCAATGCCACTGGCATAAGTCTAGATTACAATCCATATTATTTACAAAATGTGACATTTAACAGAAGCACCATTCATGTTCCAACTGATGTTTATGATGGATGTAAGTATTTTTTTGTTTTAAGTTTTGAATCTTACTCTAAATTTGATTATTACATCATTTTTAGAACTACACAATGAGATTAAAATTTATAGCTTTCGCCAGTCCGAATGCTAACTTTTAGCTTAAGGCATTCTAACATTGGAATTGAAGGCATTCAATGATGAGCCAGCTCTGTTGTGTTTTCCTCACCCAAAGATTTTTTTCTTTTTTTAGTCTACTTTGTAATAGTTATTTTAGGGTGAAAGTTTATTAAATTAAATTAAATTAATTAAATTAGATCGAATCATGGATAAACTTAATCCAAACAACAGGTAAACAACAGTTACTGAAAGCCAAATCAAGATCAGTTTCTCTGGACTGACCAAGAGGAAAATAATTGGCTCTGGGTACAATATTGAAGAAAAATGAGAAGGACCTAAAGTTAAAAGATTTTTCACCCACGCACAATACTATAACAGTGAATAGTTGCTAAAGAAAGAAAAATGTGACATTATTTAAAAAGAGATGATGGCACCTTACAAGGGTCACCACTGACTTCTTAGAAACCTGTGCCAAGTGCAAATCAAATCTACATGGGTTCCTTATCATAACCATTTGTTTTTTACTTAGCTGCTGATATTCTCAATGGAATTGCATGGAGTAAAGAACTAAATAAAGCATTCTCAGAGAATGAAAAGGCAGATCCTTCAATTGCATGGCAGTATTTTGCAAGTAATACTGGATTTATGCGTGTTTATCCAGGTACATTTTACACATAACTGTCATTCTTTGTGTACTTGAACAAATTTCAGGTAGAAAGCGAATGTTTAATGTAAAAACCTGGCCATCATGTTTAGGTTCAAGATTAGTAAAGCACTTGTGCCAAGCTAGAAGACTTGAGGCAATAATTAACAATTATTTGCCTAAAATGAACTAAATATATTTTCTATTGTAAAACCCTGGCTTAAAGATGTTTTTATTTTAACTTTGCATTTTAGGCAGCAAATGGAAAGAAGAGCCTGGTCAGGTAGACTTATATGATGCACGTAGTAGGTCATGGTAAGTCCTGCTAGACTGCAGTCTTTCATGCAGAAATATTATCTGATACTCAATACTACTGTATTTTATGTTTGTTGGTTATAGGTTTATCCAAGGAGCTACATCTCCAAAGGATGTAGTGATCATTTTAGATGCAAGTGGTAGCATGCGTGGTGTTCCAATGAGAATTGCAAAATACTCAGCTCAAGCACTCATTGACACTTTTGAAGACAATGACTATTTTAATATAGTGTGGGTAAGTGAAACTTTACTATCAGCTCTAAAAAAAAAGGTAAAGGGTTTTGTTAGTGCGTGGCCTTCAGAGTAAGAGGTCCATAGTTTGATCCTCAGGAACTCCATGTCTGTTTCGAGTTCTCCCTGTTCTGTGTAGCTTTAATTAGCTTTAAATACCCGTAGAAAGGAGCACTGACAGTAAGAGGGGGTAGAGGGCGCACCTTGGAGTGCATTAAACGTGGCCTTGACTCGGGAGAATTGGGCAACCACTCCCCACGTTATCGAAGTAAAATAAATTACCTTTACCTTTTACCTTTATCCCCCTTCCGCCAATAATGTTATCTTCCTATATGTCTTTGGAAAAAAAATAGTTTTCATAGATCTCTTGGAAAAGCCTTCATTAAATTAATGAAGTTTTTTTGATTGTGTTTGTTTGTTGTTTAACAGTTTAACAAAGATGCCAAGGTGCTATTGTGCAATACAAATAATGAGAAGAAACTCATTCAAGCAACAAAGAAAAATAAACAGGTAATTTTCTAATAACGTGATGTTTCCCAAGGCATTGAAAACGTTCTATCGGCTTTGAAGAGAAAAGGATTGCCAACAAATTCATTTCTAAGGAGGTTTCAAAAGATGGGCTTAACATTTTCTAATCATGTGATGTTTCCCATGGCATTGAAAACATTCCACCAGCTTAGAAGGGTAAAAGATCACCAACAAATTTGTTTCCCAGGAGGTTTCAAAAGATGGGCTTAAAATTTTTTTCAGGCAGCAAAAAAGCAGATTGAAACCATAAAAGATGAGAATATGGCACATTGGGAAGTTGGTGTTGATTTGGCTTTTAATCTTCTTGATGAAGCAAGAAAGGTTAGTTGGAATATGTTGATTTTACTTACAGTCTTCATAGTGCTTTTGTATTGCTTGAATGGATACTTAACATTTGAAATGTAGTATTTGCAATTAGAATGTGTAAAAAGATTAGTTGTAAAGATCCGACGATGAGTATGAGAACGAGTACGAGTGTTTAACTTTTAAAGAGAGGCACTATCTTTTTGTAGTCGTGACCGTGTACGTAGATCGAACCTTAGATTGTAAAAAATCGGAAATTGACTACGAATTAGTGTTAACCACGTGCACAGGACCAATTTTAAACTCATACTCTTACTCAATCTTGTACTCGTCATCGTATCTAAAGGTCGCTATTATATGTGTTTTGTGTCTAAAATTTTAAACCAACATGAGGTCACTAAAAAGCTGGCCTGGTGGCCTGGAAATCCATAATTTTAAGAGAAACAGTGACATCTCAGCTTTGGCACTCTCAGATCAGTTTGAGATCTCAGCTTTGGCACTCTCAGATCAGTCTCAGATCAAAGTCATTCATCTCACCAATTCGAGTTCTTTTAAGCGTCTTTTGAAGTAAGGCTGAATGACTTTGACACAAAATATTGTACTGAGTAGACTTTGTTTACTAATGAGGCCTTACTTACCTTGCTTCCATTCAATTCCCCCTAGTCCCAATTGAGTTTGGCGGCTATTTTTGAAAGCCGTGTATATAAAATTGTGATTTAAAAAAGTCATTTATTTTGTTTTCTACAATGATTTCTAGCTTAGAAAAGGAAGCCAGTGTCAACAAGCATTGATGATTTTTAGTGATGGAACAACTAAAAACTTGAAGGATTTGTTTGCCAAAAGGAATCCCAGTAAAAGGGTAAGAATTGCCATTGAATTCTGATATGAAGGTACTCAGGAAAGTAGGGGGGGGTTGGGGGCTGCTGGATCTGGTGAGATTATGAAGAGTTACAAAATAAGATTCAGTGTCATAACTAAGCAAGTAAAATAAAACAAGGTTTACATAAACCTAGAATTCAGCGCTAGAATTTGTGGTTTTAATTACATTACATTTTCCATATAAAGCTCTTGAAATATTAAAAACTTTTTCATTAGCTTTATACTTATATAGATATTATGCGCATATATAAACATAGGTATATACTCGTAACATATTTGGAACTAAGTTGATGTGCAACTATGTGCAAAATGCCAAATAAAATATGTCTGTCTGTCAGAATGATTCCACCCCCCTTAAAGTCATGCAAAAAAATATGATCCCCCCTAAGTGAGGCTTTTAGCTTCTTCCAAAAATTGTGCATCCCCCCCATTTTTCTGACAAAAATTTGCCCATCCCCCCTGAATTTCACCTGCTCCCCCTTGCCATACATTATGATCGCAGCCTAAAAGTTTATTTTTAAATTTCTCTATGACAACCTTTTTGCAAGTTGGTGAAAATTTATTTATTAGTGAACATGCAGTTTACAAAAGAGCTTTAAAGACTGTTGTTTCATTTTATACTATAGGTTCGTGTGTTTACATACCCAGTTGGACCTCCTGCAGAGAGTACAACGGCAATGCTTCAAATGTCTCGTCAAAGCAGAGGTATTATCCATAACAAAAACTAGCCTAGGATACTAATTAAGGTTGTCATCGCACAATATGTAAATAAAAGTCGATCCTTATCTAGACAGGCCTGTGGATTATCGTTTTTTGTTAGTCTAAGATTACCTGCTTACCTGCAACCATAATAAAAGTGTTAGCAACTTTTTAGCTGTCTATACTTCAAAATTGATTGTTAACTTCTAGTTGATACTTGGGTTTACATCTTGGCCACAAGAACATTTTTATCCTGTCATTCTACCAGTACAGCCCAGTCCAACCCTCATCTAACTTCACCATAATCACCATGACATAAATTTAATAATAATGTTTTTTTTTTATCTCAATAGGATTTTTTTCACGTATACAAAGTATTGGAGCTGTTCGTTCTGTTAGTGAGGTACCATTTAAGAAAAATATATGTTGCTAAATAAATGTTTTGTATATATGTATTATATATTTTGATTGAATTACTATTAATATTTTGAATTAGTCCTACATACAGGTGTTAAGTAGACCCATGGCCATGGCGCCTAAAATAAATGTTAGCCATTCTGCTGTCTGGAGTGCTGTCTATCTAGATGCCTTGGTAATTAAAACTTCTATTTTTACTAGAAAGAAAGCTCAGGCTTTTTTAAAATGGCAATTCTTCTTTTTATCTTTTTCTTTCCCTTGATGTTTTGTTTTCATTGACAGAAGCCAAAAATGTCTATTGTGTAGTTCCAGAAAATATCCATACCCCACCCACAGAGGGGATTAGAAATTCTGGAGGGGAGGAGTGTCAGAGAAGAAGCAAAATTACAGAGTTTGTATGGAAGAAAATTGGAAGTTCCTGGGGGTGGGGGTCCTTTTACAAATTCCTTCTGTGGTGGCGGTATGGATATTTTCTGGAAATACACATTGTCCAGATTATCATTTTTGGAATCCTGTTACATTCTTGACCAGTTAGTGGATGTCACTGTCCTGATAATAGATTATACCTCTAAGGTCTACTTCCCTCTACTAGGACACAATTCCATAGTTCTCTCACTCAAGCATGGGATTTTCTCACTGCTCACACAATGGGAATGGGAGAATGAAGAAGACAAAGAAGTAGATTTTGGAAATATTATCTATGTATTAAATAATATGTGGTATTTAAAGCATTTATCAAATACTACCAAAGAAATAGTGTCTAGTATTTGCCTCCCAACAAGCAAATACATACATTGCATATATGCATGTATAGGTGCTTGCATACATCTACCCTCATACATGCGCATGCTTAAATGAGTTGGGTATACGTTACTTTGTGTTTGAGAGATAGCTGACTGTTAAATCATGTGATTAATGATCTGATTAATGTTTGTTATTGCACAGGGCCTAGGCATGATGGTAACAGGCACTATGCCAGTTTTCTACAGAGTCAACAATAATTGTTCAGTAAGTATGATATATAGTTCAATCTAAGGCTGCACACCCTTTTTAACAAATTTATTTTCGTTAGATTTAATAATGAGGGAAGGAAAACTAATAATTGATCCCTGTTTGGATGATATTAAGTACAGAGTTTTAGTTTTTGCATCAACTAATGTGGCCATTTTTTTCCATTTTAAAGAGCTTACTAATAATCACGGTCAAAAGCTCCCTAATTCTAGTATTTAATAACGATTTATGATCTAGAAATAAATAAGCCGGTTCATAGTTTAAGAATTGTTTACAGTGTGCATGCGATTTTGTCCCGAATATCCCTTTTGTTAAATTGAGAGCAAAAAAATTCGAGATCGCCTGCCCACTAGAAACGATTCTTATATCTTCTTTTTAAAAAAACCTACATCAGTTATTCCTTGCATTTTCTTTCTTTTCTATTTTCCTCTTTAATTTTTCAGAAAGCACAGAAGAACTCTTATGACCATCTGATTGGAGTGGTTGGCACTGATGTACCTCTCAAGAATCTAGGGGAATTCCTCATGCAACCACTGGTAATGCATCATTGACCATTTACATGTTTTCATCTCATTCCATTTATTTAAAACGTGAAAACAAAAAATGAGGGGATAACACTTTTGGCCATCTCAATAGACAGTTTGCATGAACATGAAATTGAGACCCAAACTTTCATTCCATCAACATTTTCTAAGGAAATGTATTTCAACAGACGAAAACAAGAGAGTGATTTTTTCTTATCGTTTCTTTGATTTCCCTGTTCCATTTTTTCTAGAGATTCATGCATCGATTCACATCGCCTGATCATCTAGAAACTAGACTTGAAATTTTATGTGATCCACCTTCAGCCATTTTCACCAATTAAGGTGGCTGCCTACTTTTGAATGTTCGATTTGAGCCCACAATGTGCGCGTGCTCAAAAACCTCTGAAAAATCTACAAGATTTTATTGAGGAACCATGCGTGTTTTGAGCTTCAACAGGGCAAAACCCTCAAATTTTGCACTAGACTCTCTATTTTTTAATAGCTTATTTGAATAAACTCCTAAAAATCTAGGTTATATCAACATTTTAGAAAAAGCTAAATATTCTAACACATGTGACTTTATGAGATTTTTTAAGATCACCAAAACTACAAAATATGACAAATCAATGTATCGAAAATATTCCACGTATGATTGTAGAATAATTGACTAGCCTTCGTTCGTGCAATCATAAAGTCTGCAAATAACTATTATCTTATGAATCTTAATTTTTTTCTAATTATTTCTGTTGGCACAATTTTTGCTCCAAAAGCTCGCGCGTAGGCTTCCATTATATGCTGATTATCTCGAAAACAAGCTCGGGACACCCAATTTTTCTTTCCAGATATTGAATCAGCACTATATTTCAATTCAGAAGATCGAAGTTTTAAAAAAAGTTTAATATTTTTTCCAAAAGTAGGCAGTCACCTTAATTACTGGTAGAAAAAGGTGTCTCATAATGTTGTTGAATAAACAAGCAGGAACGTTTTACTAGGATTTAAAAGGCATGAGGCATAGTCAAGTGTTTTTTGGATTATTTCTTATTATATCTGCACCAAAAAGCATTTAGACTGTTTATCTTGTTTGTAGATGGGAGCCAATGCTTATGCCTTTGGTATAAACAACAATGGTCTGATTGCTTTCCATCCTCGACTAAAGACAGTGGTGAGCTATTTTTTATGATCATTCATTGATGTGGTTATACTATTATATGCAATCATGTGTTTTTCCTGGGCAATGTACATACCTCTTTGCTCCTCAAAATAGCCAGGTTTCCTATTATGTAGGTACGGACACCTTTAGAATTGGGACACTTGCCCCTTTCCTTTGATGTCCACATTAGGGAGGTTTGCCGGTCCATATCCCTATATTCATTTCTTATATTTTTTTACTCTTGACTATGAGTTTTACTTAAAAATATGTTATGTTTTAGTTTGGATATCTGCCAGATGCTCCAGGCGTGGATTTGATGGATGCAGAGTTCCCTATACATAAAGCCGATTTAGAAAAGGTTTTTAGTAGATTAAAATATATTATTAATTTTAAATGTTTCAGAGTTTCCATTTTTATACTTCAGCTGATTTTGCCGATTTTTTTTGACATCAGAACATTAGAAGTGACCTTAAAGGCTTAGCATGCCATCTATCTTTGATCTTTGCTTTTTGATACTAATCGAGAGAATTATCCACTTTGGTGGTATCATTGTAGACAATTACTTCCGGTTGATTCATGTGTCTATCATTTATCTAATCAACGATCTAGAAATTAACAGACTGCACAAAATTGTCATTCTGTCGTAACTTAATAGTTTTTTCCTGTCCTATCAAGCATTTATTAAAAATAGCCGAAAGAGAAAAAGGGAGGTTTTTTCAATTTATTTTTTAATCTTTATAGCGGAGCTCCCGCGCGGGCTGAAGGCCCGCGAGCGGAGCCCCATACTAAGAAAAAATGGTAAACCATCGAGTTGATTTTTCATGGTTTGGCTGACGTCACTTCCGTCCGTACGTCCGTCCGTCCGTCCGGGCGTGTACACAACCGCTTGATATCAAAGCAAAACTGCTTACAAATGCTGCTCTCAAATGCACAGAAAAAATCGCTTTAGGACAAGTTATAGACCAAAAACAATTAAAAAAACACTTTCATGTAGTCAAAGATGGATCAAGAAGTGTTCTTCAAGAATTCAGGTGTGTGTTTTTTTAGCAAACAATCGTATATATATATATATATATATATATATATATATTTTTTTTGACAAGCATTTTTCTCGAGGAATCGAGAAATCAAAGACTTTCTCTCAAAACCTTTTATATTTCTATCGATAAGATTAATTTATTTTAATGCTGGAGGAAATATAACATGAAGAGCATATTACAACAAATATTCGTCATTTATTTAGCTTCGTAAATCTTTAACAATTCGGTTGTTTTTAACCAGCTATATTTTTCGTTCAAGAAAAAGCTTTGTTCGCCTTCTATCGCGGGGTCCAATCGGCAAAACGAAGAAGACTTTCATTCAATAATTTTATATCTTTCTACAGATAATTTATTTAATCATTAAATGAAATATAAATTTTTACCAAATATTCAACTGTTTATTAAGCTGTTCGAGCAAGTATGATTATAAAAATGAGCTTAAATTTGTGTTGTTGAAAGATGTTATTGTATAAAGACCTACTAGACTTTCACTCTAAAAAGCTAAAAAATATTCAAAAACATTTACAAACGCCAATTTACTGCCAAAGAAATGAGCCATTTTGTATTTTGCATTGCCTTTTGCATTATTTTTTATTTTGTCTCAGTTGTTCTTGTCAACTGTTTAAATGAATGTAAGCTCTGTTTTTGGAAAACTGTAAAAGACCTATTAAGTAAACCTCTTTTGTTGCTCACCTTAACCAGTTTTCAAGTCTGTTTTTTGGTCTTGATTTGTCCTAAATCTCCAGATTTTCGATTTCAATGAAAGACATCCGAGGTAAATTTCAGTAAACTTGATATTGTATTGGATTATCTGTAGTTTGCTTTCGTTTTTCTTTAAGTAAAAGAGATTCAAAGCCTAAAACTGTAGGCCTTGGAAAACTTTTTGTCGAAGAATCTTCCAAGAACAAAACTAGCCCCTGGGGGTGATGGTGAGTTGTGTACAAAATTCCTAAGTGGGAGAGTATGCTCGCGCAAAAAAACAAAAAAACAAAAAACGATGTAGTGCATTTCGATTCGATTTCACTGCATGGTTTTTATTATGGGAGAAATTATCATCATTTCGAATAAAAAACAATTGAAGATTTTTTCCCCGATCTTATTTTCACCTTTCAGTTTCATTCAAATTGTTCTCCCTGTGACTTCCGTATCGGGAGCTCCGCTTTTAGGCAGTGCCTAAATATATATATTAATGATCTTTATTAACGCAGCTGTCAAAAGAGACTATTAAACGAAGGTTTCGATATCGACAAAAATAATTTAGTTTTATCTGGAACCTTTTTTCGATCATTTTTCTGTCCAGATTCTACCTGTGTCACTTTTCATGTGTCATATTCTGCACAATTAATGACTGACATTTTTGGGATTTCTTCTTAGCTTCGCAGTGCAATGATCAATCGTACCTTTTCCTCTGATCCATTCAATCCAAATAAGCAAGCATTCAAGGTGTATGATGTTTCAAGAGATGAGGTGAGAGTACATATGAATAAGGTGATGATGGGGTGCATGGAGAGATGGGGTGGGTTGGTGGACGGGGTGGTTGTTTGGGCGGGGGATAGAGGGGGGAGGTAGCATGGTTATCCGAGGCTGATAAGTTTACTGCCATCTCTCCTTATGAATTATCAACTGTTATTTTACCTTTTTCCAACGTTTTTAGTTGAGAGTGGTCAAGCGAGAACTCCAGTTCTTCTATGATAGCCTACAGGATACTTCATTTAGGTATTTTTTCCCAGTAAATTATCAGTAAACTAGCTACCTTATTCGTACTTTTGCACGTCTTCATTTTTGCAATCTTTGCAAACTGTAAAACAATCGCGAAATATTTATGCCTCACAAAAAATAGTCCTCACAAAAGTTTCCATTCAGTAAAAAGAAGCGGAAGTTAATCATGGCAATAGAACGTCTGCAAGATCATTTGACTCCACCTACCAAGATGCTTCGCGATTTTTTTTTCTTATTTAAATTTGTATTCCCTCATGAGAATAGTAAGAATAATAGAGGTCAATGGTGCCATCGTGCAAACGTCCTATTAAATAAAAAAAATACCCCCCAATCACAACCAATCAGAATGCATAATTTTTAGAACTGATATCGGACCAGTGAAATCAGTTTTACAGGTTTAATATCTTTTAATACCAAGGACATTAAAAATTCTCATTGACAGAAGTTCATAACTATAGTTATGAACTTCTGTCATTGGCCATATTTGACAGTCCTTGAAGGGTTGATCGGCAGTTGTGATTGCCGGATAAAATTCTGCCCTTGTGTTCTTCTAACAGTTTTAATTCAAACCGAAGATATGAAGCTTTATCATGCTCAAATTTCACAAATCTTTTTGAACAATTGATGAAAAATCCGACAAATGTAAATAATTGTTTTAAAGGATTTAGCCGAGTGACACAGTATAAAGGTCAGGGGCGTGACCAATATTTCCCATAGTTGGGGTTACTTCCCAATAACCCTCTCAAAACATTTTTCCCTGCTTTCCCCCAGACGATTTGGTTAGGTGCACAAAGTGTCGTGGGTATGCCACCTAGCTTCATTACATGAACGTGTATCGTGTATTCCAGGACTGACACTAACTCTTGACCTTTGTTGTGTTGTCTAGTTTCGGATTTGCTACGCCAGACATTGGCTTTAAGTACGTTTTACCTTCTAATGCATCGTTAGGTAAGTACCATGGTACTATCGTGAGACCAGGAAAAAACCAGGAAAATAGAGCGCAAACTATTCGAACACTGCTAAATTAACTGTTGCTATGGAAACCAAAGACTTCGTATCCTAAAAATAACAAAATAAAAATAACAAACTGACGAGTGTAATTGATTTGTTGAAAACTAATACACCTTATTTGTAGTGTGACAATGTTTTCCCAATTCAGCGTGACAAACTTACAGAGGATTCATTTTCTTTTGTTTTTACTCTTCAAAGCATTCATGAGTATCCCAAAGGATACGAATGGAACGAGGATGATATCCCTACGCGTTTTAAAACAATAGCTGTTCATTCCCCTAGGAGTTTGTCACGTTCAATTGGGAAGACATTCTCACACCACGAATAAGGTCTATAGCAAACAAGTATAACTGAGACCATATTAAAAATAAGAATTAAAAATTAATTTACACTGAAACAGCTAAAAAAAACCCAATTAATCATAGTTTGTTGAATTTCTCCATTTTATACTATAAATCATCGCATTTAAAAATCCTATTAGCGTCCTTAGACGTTCTCAATCCGGCTTCATATTTGCCTAGTAGAGATTTCTCATAAGTCCGATTATTTTACGCTACGTTTTACGCGGGTGTGAACTCGTGAAAACCGTATATTTGCATGACTAAGACAGCTGGGAAAGTCATTGTAATGGTCTAAGAAAAAAAAAGTCCATTTTTACACAAATCAATTCTTTATGGTCAATACAAGAATTTCATAAAACATATGAAATGCACAACTCTTAGAAAGCGACATATTTTTCATTTGCACTAATCTCACTCTTTGTTCTGAACATTATACAAAAGATCTTTTATTTTTCTTTATACTTTATTGTTAAGTGTGAGAGGCACTTTAGACTTTTTGAGGCACTTTAGACTTTTTGAGGCACTTTAGACTTTTTGAGGCACTTTGATATAGTATATTGTTAAGTATTTTTGTGCATGTCACTTTCTGCAAAGAAACAGGATTCCATTGTTTTTTGTCTGTTTCTAAATGACAATATTAAGATATGATGAAAGAGAATATGACACAATATAATGCGAAAACTATAAAGCAAAATCGTATTTTAATACTCTCAAAGTGACTGGAAAAGTCGTATGTGCCTCTCAGCCATGAACGCACATAATTCGAAAATAATAGGCTAAAACCACCGTGGATGTCTCCATATATTTTTTGAGGCTTTGTAGTCATGTGTTTAATGACATGCTCTACTTTTAATCTATACTTTCTGTGATATTTATTTTGCCTAGTAGCTAATCGGCGAAGTCTTCCAGGCATACGCCTCAGTTGCGCTTGTCTCCACGATATGCGAAGGGGACGACGAGCAGAATATCCTTTATCTGCAAGCAGCTCAAAGTTAAAAGGAAAGTCTAATGCTAATCCAGGTCCTATCGACTGCGCTCTGAGATAAGTCCCAGCGTCATTCAAATGACCTGGAAATCCAGCTTGTATGAAACGAATGTGGCCTAAGCAGTCGCACACCACTTGGATGCTCATCAAATGGCGATGTCTGTGCCCATTGTAAAAGTTCTCTTGATTCTCCGAAGGCCGATTTATTGGGGTAAATGTCCCAACAATTGCTCCCACGGCGTTGGGAAAGTGTCTCCAGGTGCCTCGAAGATTTCTCCATTCCTGAATGCTCGGCCACGACCCGAAAGAACGAAAATGGTGCCATAAGATTGGAGCAATCTGATGAATAGTCCCAGAAACTGTAGACATGCTTACATCAAAAATACAAGCCAAGAAATCAAGACTAGGATATTTGCGTAGCCATATCAGTACTAACGAAACCCGGTTAGTTACGTCAAGTGTATATGGTCTGCCTTCTCTGACTCTGGGTTCGGTGTTTCTCCTTGATATAAGAATTTCACGACGAACATTATCAACCAGTTCAGTTAAGGACTCGAGTGTCTCTCCGGACAGCAGGCAGAAGATATACTCATGTCTCGAAAACATTCCAAAGACATCTCGCCCGATAAAATCATGCGAATTGCGACTTAAAGGGAGAAGAGACGTGGAAATGGTTGATTTACATATTGAAATATTGTCGGTGGAAGTATGTTGACTAGAAACTGCAATATAGCACAGGACAGAAGAATTTCGTTATCGCAGTCTAAATCCAGAGACTCTTCAGGGAGTGGGGCCGGTAAAGTAGATATGAAATGGCAAAAGATGTAACACAATTGGATGAACCTGATGTTGTCCATATTAGTTGAATCAGTAAGATTCTGCGGCGCACTGATTTGTGTGCAGTTTGCTGCCATTAAAAAAAAAAAATGAAATTCAATACCATTGACCAATCTGCAGAGTTTACTATTATTTGTATTTGTGATACAAATCATACAATCAGTAAAAGTACTTGCATGAAATAAACTTGAAAGGTGACTCTCCAAACGCGTACCAGGTACCTCCTATCTTTAGCGAGAAATTGCATTAATCCCTCTCATCTGTAGTCGCTCATTGTTAGATCAAATGCTTTGGTAAAATGAACAGTGCGAGCACGTAATCACGTATTTATGTCCATTGGTGGTAGCACGACTTGAGCGTTAAAATTTTAAGAGTTACGTAACTCTTTTCACGAAAAAGACTTCTTTTATTCTATTCTTTGTTGGATTTCATTATAATGCCAGCATATTTATAGTCGGGCACTAAACCTGAAATATCACAAACAGGCTTGGGCGTATCGAAAGGAGCAACTACAAGTACTCAAAAGGAAAATCCACTGTTTTACAATGTCGAAAGTTTGGAGGCCGTGGGATGAGCCAGGAACTTCTCAAACTACTTCGAAGAAAACAGAAAGGCGTAAGTTTCTAATGTAACTTATTGAATTACTAATGAAATCTCACGGTCTTGAAAATAAATACAAATCTGTTCCACTTTCAGTCAAGAAAACACCGGGAACGTCCGAGATGTCAGTTATTAAAGAAGCATGGATCAGTGAAAGAACCAGAGGTTGGGAAGCAGTAGCATTATGCGCCAAAGAGTTGATTTTAAGCTCCCACCAAGTGCCACCAGAGGTTAAGACCTACTACAAGAAGTCTAAGTTAACCGCCATTGCGTCCAGGTGGCAGAGGTGCGTTAAAAGTAATGTCCATGTTGTGAATGCGGAAAAGCAAAGTAATACACTTGAAAGAGCAAGTGACGAACAAAAGAGCAAGAACGAAAGTTCTATCCAGAAGAAAGACAAGGAGCCCCACAAGCTTTCGCAGAAACCGCAGACATCGTTTTTAGGTGATAGCTCATGTGACGAGAGAAATGCCGATATGCGATATGCTGACATTCAATAACCAGAAGAAAGAAGAGATAGAGAAAGACGAAACGAGCGAAAAAGGAAAAAAAAAGAGTGACGAAAAAAGTGATAGCGATAGAAGTGACAGCGACGAGCCACGTACCAAGAAAGCCAAAGACAAGTCCACGTTGCAGAGAGAGGCTCTTGAAAAGCATTCTTTGATGTGTAATGCGGCTTTAAGTACAATGCAGAAAATGCAAGGGCTTTTCGATAAAATTGAAAATAAAATTTGAAAATTTACAGTTGTAAAAGGAGTGAGAGCGAGAGACAAAAAAGTCGTGTCTAGCTATCGTTAGCGTTCCTAGGAATTTTCTGAATAGTGTTAAGACTGGTGTGTGTTTTAATGTAAATGAAAATATGTCGCTTTCTAAGAGTTGTGCATTTCATATGTTTTATGAAATTCTTGTATTGACCATAAAGAATTGATTTGTGTAAAAATGGACTTTTTTTCTTCTTAGACCATTACAATGACTTTCCCAGCTGTCTTAGTCATGCAAATATACGGTTTTCACGAGTTCACACCCGCGTAAAACGTAGCGTAAAATAATCGGACTTATGAGAAATCTCTAGTAAGCGTTCAACTCTTTTCTGAATAAACCACCGGGACAAAAGCTGTTCTCTTCTGTTAGTCAGTTCTCATACTTTACAAGTACTTATCGTTTCCTTGCAGACCAATTAACCGATGAGTTGAAATCCTCAGACCTCACCTTGGCCAAATGGTAACATTTGCTTACTTTAGCTATCACTTGTACATTCCTAGATAAGTAATACTCCTATTTGGGATACTTCGACAGGTGCATTTCATGGCTTAAACATTTGCAAACGCACAAATTAATCATGATCTATCTTGTCAACTTTCTTCTAGGCCCTATTGTAATGGAACTGTTTTTGCTGACAATCCCATAGAAAAGATGAAGATGAAGAACTTAACCTGTAAATAGATCAAAGTAGATCCGTTTTATTTTTTGTGATATAAGCAGATCTAATTTATATCAGTGGTAGAGATAACACACTAGTAGCGAGGGCTGACGTTATCTTCTCGTTGTTTCAGGTGACCAAGATATGCTCAACGGTCTTGCCATAGATTTGAATGCTACTTCTCGCATGTCCAGTATTTGGAAAACAAATCAAAGGCGCTACACTGAGTATGATTGGTTTATTTTATCTTTACCTGCATAAAACGATTGGTTTTGTCACATATATGATATCAGGTGTCCAATAACATCTTACTCGCGCTCAGTAATTGGAGGGGAAGAGTGCTGTAATCTATGGAATTAAAGTATGAATTACTTGGTGCCTGTCAAAAATATCTTCAGGTCTTCAGCACTTCGTACCATCACTCTCCTAAGCAATGATTCGATACTTGATATACTTGTTACAGAATGTTTTGATGTTTTCCATTTCAGTAATCAAATCAACACCGTATTTGCCAAAACCTTTTATGGAGTAACCAGGCAACAGACGTTCAGGTATTAGTATTTTGGTGTTTGATACATGATACTCCAAAAGTAGAATGCAATAAAAGTAAGGTATTTTAAGCTTAGATTCAGTTGAAGCATTGTCAACTAATGTACTAATGTTTACTCATGACTAATTCGCGCTTACAACCCCTAAAATGTCTATATTGACACTTACTTGCGTCAGAACTCTATAAGAACTATTCATGGACTTAATTCTCACTGCTATGTCGTGGAGTGCTCCATGTAAACAGTATTTTGTAATGTTAACACATTCAAGGTGTTTTCTTGTAACCATTTAGTGCCTTGGAACAGCCATATTATCCCAGCCAAAGTGATTTCGGGAGGGTTGCAGCATCTGACGTGAATGCTTCATCTATTGTGTATACTTCACCATATACAACGGGTAAGTACTCTGTTGAAGTGGATTTACAAATATCGGTTTTTTGCTCTCTCACTTTTGATTTTTTCCCTGTCTATACAAAATCCTGATATTATATATTTATGCGATATTATGTTTTACCAGGTAAACGAGAGAGAAACTCTTCAACTGTCATTGCATTTCATAAAGTCTTGTCTTCCAACAGGCCTGTGGCAGGTATTAACTAAATATTCCCGCATTTAGAATCAAGAATTGGGTTTAGTTGGGGGAGGAAAATATAAGACCCAAGTGCACATATCCCAAAATCATTGCAGAGGTCAGCGCTGTAAATTATACCTGGGACTACAGGTTTTTTCACTACCAGGTTTACCGCCGTTAACGCTTGAACAGACATACTAAGTTGAGAGTGATACAGCAAGGTATAACGTCCATACTGACTGCGTTCTGTAAGGGTCTATACACACCACATTACGTTCTCACTTTGCGTTGGTTTGTTTCAAACTAAAGTTAAACTGGACAGTGGTGTATTATTTTTATCTTTAATCTGCTGTCTGCCCTGCTTGATTTGTTACAGTAACAGGATTTCAAATCGATTCTGGTGCTTTTTCTAAGATGGTATTTGACAAGACCAAACAGGTATGTATACTAGAGTAGTCTGCAGTGAATCTCCTTTTTTTAGAGACATTACTTAGGCCCCGTCCACACGTATCCGGAAATTTTTGGCGATACGAAAATTTTTGCGTCCACACGCAGCGTATTCGAATCGTTTTCACCGTCCACACGTATCCGTTTTCGTAAAATTTGCGGATACGGACACAAAAATGTGCGGACACGTATGGACGCAACCCGTATCCGTAAAAAAAAAAAAAATTGCGGATACAAAAATTTGCGGATACGTGTGGACGGGGCCTTAAATAATAAGGCCTATCGCCGCCCGCCCAGTGGCCCCTACAGTCATTGTGTAGGAGAACTGAACAGAAAAGCAATTGTGAATTGTCACTAAATGGTTTTTTTATTGATTTGTAGTGCTCATCTGGCATCTGTGCAGATGTGAACTGTGACAGAAGCGGAAAAAATGATGTGAGTAGTACTATCACGTATTACTGTAGTAGACCCATGTGATTGGCTTACTATAGTACTATCATGTGACAGGCTCACTGTAGTAGACCCACGTGATTGGCTAACTGTAGTATATCACGTGACTGACTTACTGTAGTACTATCACGTGACCGGCTCACTGTAGTAGCCCCACCTGATTGGCTTACTGTAGTACTATCACGTGATTGGCTTACAGTAGTACTGATACGTGATTGGCTTACTGTAGCAGGTTTAGCCTTATAGGTGATGTATACTAGTGGTTGTTTGGTTGTTGTGTCTGCAGCTAGAAGGCAACTACTGCTACTTGCTGGATGAAAATGCCTTCGTCGTGTCGGCCAATTACAAACAGGTAATTCTTAAGTTAAAGTTAAATATGAGATGTTTTTTCGACCCAATCACTATTATATAAATAAATACACTTTGATTCAATAAGCCAGTAGAGGGGGGAAAAGTATTTTTGACACAAAGGATTTTCTTGTTCATTCAAACAGTCCAGTGGAAAGTTCTTTGGTAAAGTAGATAACTCTATCATGAAATTACTGATTAAAGACAATTCAACTTCTGTCACCGGGATTTACAACAAGTAAGTGCCTGCCTGCCAGCTTTTTGAGAATCCCCCCTCCCCTCCCCCTCTAACACCTAATCATGTCAATGTCATTCAACTTATCACGTCTAAAGAAGGAGCTACACTTCGAAAACGTTACCATTTACTTTACATTTAATGTTTTACTGGCTTATAAAGAGATAATATATAGTATTTCTACAGCATGTCAATGTCCAAATTTATCTTTCCGTTACATGGGTAAATCTTGTATTTTTGCACTTGTAGGGTAGTGTTTACCGATTACCAAGCTGTTTGCGAGAAAAAGGGAAGTTTTGTCAACTCCGGCACGTCTCTGCTCGGGGTGAGTAAATGTGATGGTCTTGATAGCCCATGGTATTTGTTTTGTGAATCATCTAGATTTATTTGAGTATGCGTCGCTTTGGACACTTGCAACCACGGTATTCGCTGTTGCGCTGTCATAAAAACAGGGTTTGAATTCGTGCGCTAGTTGACAGAGAAATGATCATTCTTTAGATCAGAACAAACCGGTACAAGCCAGTACAAACTGGTACTAATCAGTATTATCTGTGGCTTGTATTTCAGCCTCTGTTTACAGTATCCTCCTACATCGATTTGTGGACGACAAAAGCCATGTGGTAAGTTAGCAGCGGAATTGTAAAATTTCGTGTTGTTGGAATAACAATCAGTAATAAAACACGGACCAAACAAGCTTCTTCGCATTTGCTATCAGTTCTTCTCCAAAGGCAAAGAGCAAAAAATGAATTTCCAACACAACCTCCCCCTCCTCCCCCTCCTCCTCCTCCCCCTCCTCCTCGTCCTACTCCTCCTCCTCCCCCCTCCCCCCTCCCCTTCGCATGCACACCTCAGATACAAATTTATTATGTACTTACCACAAGTGCAGTCTCTATCCGTTTTCTCTCAAATAATGAAATTAACGCCTGATACTCAACTTTTTGGAAAGCTTAACTTGTTCTAGTTAAACGAATAGATTAGTAAGGAAATGGGGAAAGCAGCGTGGAATTAATTAAAAGTAGCACTAATCAATAATAATAATAATAACAACAACAATAACAACAACAATAACAACAACAATAACAACAACAACAACAACAACAGTCAAAGCAAACCGAATAGACGTACGAATCGTCGACAAAGAGAAAAAGGAAGTGCTATTATTGGAGATGACATGCCCCTGGATCGATGATAGAGAGAAGGAGACAGAAAAGACAACGAAGTACGCACCACTCAGATGGGAACTAAAAAACAAGCACTCAGGATACAAGATAAAACAAACCAACATAGTGATTGATGTCTTAGGAGGGTATTCACATGAGTTGGGACTAAAGATGAAAGAAATTTTTGAAGAGAAAAGAGCAAGAGAGATTCTTAACAAGATGCAAATGTCGGTACTATCTAGTAGTTTGAACATTGTCCGTTGATTTAAAATTATGAGTGAAAAGTAAATATCACGTTAAAAGTGATAGCCTATTTATTTAGAAACAATCTTGTAATTAGTTTTTTATATTATTATTTTTATGTACAGGCTACCGTTTAATCGGTCACAGCCTTATATGCTACCCGACTGATCGTATATACTTATTTCAATAAAGTTAGTCACCTGAAAAGCTACAAAGCAGAGAGCGACAAGAATTATGGGTACACACATTTTACATGTTTCAACCGCTTTAATAACTGTTGATGGATTTTAGATCTCTTACCAGTTACAGTCTCACCTCTTCTGAGCATCCTAAAGCTGCAAATTGTATCAAAAGCTTTACTTGTTTGATATGAAAAGTTTCCCATGATCCTCAGTGATCTCAGCTTTCTAGGTTTTTTGGTGACTAACTTTATTGAAATAAGTGTATGCTATCGGCATCATCTTGTATATACTGCCATAATAATAATAATAATGATGATGATGATGAGGATGATGATGATGATGATAATAATGATAATAATGATAATAATAATGATAATAATAATAACGATGATAATAATGATAATAATAACGAAAATAATACTGATAATGATGATAATAATGATAATACTGATAATAATGATAATAATAATAATAATGATTATGATGATAATAATAATGATAATAATAATGATAATAATATATTATATAATATATAATATATAAAAGCTTGGACCCTTTTTTTATATAATCTTAGGATACTGTTACAGATTTATAGAATATGGAGGGGTTTTTTTTGTTGCTAGAAATTTATTGTAGCTGATTGTATATATATATATATATATTTTTTTTCCCGAACCATTTTAAAGACAATGATTTTATAGGGACATCTATTTAAATTTATTGTAGTTAGTTTCCTTTTAGACTGTATAGGTTACGCTGTGCGCCCTATACAGGTCCGATAGATTTTTTGCATCTATACGTTTTAGTACTACACATAATAATAATAAGGAAGATATCATCCATCAGAAAGTAAAGAATAGCGTCCAACTAGAATACAAGAGGAGATTAAGACTGATTCTTAAGTCAAAGTTATCAGGAAGAAACACAGGGAACCCGGCTATATTTGTTTTCTTCATTAAGAAAAGTAATTTGCTCTTTGTGGGTTTCCTGTGTTGTGATCGGTTTCCTTTTACATAAGTTGTAATGAGATCTGCGCGCTGTGATAACCGTTGGTGTTTTGTTTCTTACTATGGGTTGCCTGTGGTGTGTAACGCACTTTCTAGTAAGCAGTCAAAAGAAGAGTGTTTACTAGAGAGTGCGTTACCAACGGTTATTGATTTGAATTTAATCGGCTATCAGTTTACAGCGCCAATCTGATCACAGCGCAGATCTGATTACAACTGATGTAAAAGGAAACCGATCACAACACAGGAAACCCACAAAGAGCAAATTACTTTTCTAAAAGAAGAAAACAAATATAGCCGGGTTCCCTGTGGAAGAAACGAGATTTCCGCCATTAACGCCTATGCGGTTCCAGTAATAAGATACACAGCTGGAATAGGGTAAATTGGACCAACGAAGAACTCCACTCTCTATACAGAAAGACGCTTAAAATAGTAACCATGCATCGAGGGCTACATCCACGTGGGGATATAGATTGCATCTATCTTCCAAGATCTATGGGTGGAAGAGGATTTAAGACCGTAGAGGACACTGTAAGAGAGGAAGAACTTTCCCTGAAAGAATATGCCGGCAAACATGAAATTCTATGGAACATTGTAAAGGATACCGTGAAAGAATCAGAAGAGACCAAGAAAGAATACCAACAGCGCAGACAGAACGAAAGACTTGAGAGATACACAGGCAGGCCACGGAAACTACTTCAAGACGTGCGAGGACAAGATGGATAAGGAGAGCACTTGGCTCTGGCTAAAGAAAGGAGACATTAAAATGGAGACGTAAGAACTACTCACTGCTGCACAGGACCAAGCACTACCTACCAACTACTTGAGAAGCAAGTACAACAGTAGTGATTCATCGCTGTGCCGGTTATGTAATGAAAAGACGGAAACTGTAGACCACATTGTAGCTGGATGCAAAGTACTGGCAGGGAGAGAGTATAAAGACAGACATGACAAAGTGGCAAGAACAATACATTGGCACCTATGTAGGAAACACCAAATACAGTGTACTGCAGATATTTGGTGGGATCATGAACCAGAGAAAGTAGTGGAAAGCGAAAAGGTCAAGATCCTAGTATGGGATTTTAATGTTTACACGGATAAGAAGATTAAAGCAAGAAGACCGGACATCATAGTCGTAGATAAGAGCAAGAAGAAGGAGAAACAGATTGACATCTCAGTGCCTATGGACCATAGAATTGATCAAAAGGAAATGGAAAAGATTGACAAGTACCAAGACCTAAGAATAGAAATAGAAAGATTGTGGAGGATGAAGACCATGGTAGTTCCGATAGTCATTGGATCGCTCGGAACAATATCAAAACAATTTACGGATCATGTACAGAGACTAGAACTTGATAGTATAAGCTTGTTAGACCTACAGAAATCTGTACTTTTAGGCACGGCACACATCTTTTAAAGAAGAGTACTTCAGCTCTCAGGAGCCGGGTAGAATCTCGAGCTGAAGGTTAATGTATACCAGCAAAAGAGTTGTAATATTTTTATTTTGCTGTGAAATAAAGGAATAATGATAATATTAATAATGGAAACTTTATTCTTTTTCTTGAATACAGTTGTAAATCTCTCTACGTATAGGCAATTAACAACTGGCTACTTGAAATTGATTGATATATGAATTTTATATATATATATATATATGTATACAGCCATTTGCAAAAATTATGGCCGCTTCCAATATATATACAAGTATATCAAAAGCATATCAAAAAGTATGGGATATCATCCCTGATATTCTTTTCGAGTTGTCTATCACTAGGGCTTTCCGGAAAAAATATCAAGAAAGATATCCCGCCGTGTCTGATATACTTTTGATATACTTGTATATATATTTAGATTCATTATTTTTTTGATTATATAGTGTTGTTGTTTTTTGTCGACTCCAATGTCACTAATCATGTCTAAAAACGTAGAACATTCGTCGGACAGGACGCCAAGAGAGCTCATCGAGAGGTTTACAAATTTAACGCGATCGAATTTACTGGTCAAGTCTTTAATCAAATTCTTGTATTTTTCTCTTTTACGGACTGCATTGTTATTAAGGTTAGACTCAAACCCAACTTTTAGTTCCAGAACATAAAGGCACTTGGACTGTATTAGGAGAAGGAGATCTGGACGAAAGTGTCGCCAGTAATAATGAGAAAAAGAAAAACTATAATAAAATATACTATAATAAAAATATATCTACTAATATATAACCATAAAATCTATTTAGTAAAAACTAATCCTAATAATACATGTTTAAAAATAATAATAATGGCAAACATTCATATATATGGGGGATTTGAATATTTAGCTAATTGCTGCATTTGCAGTCTCAACATCCAAGTCTATGTCCTTTATGTTCCTAAGTACTCTTCTTGTAGTTCTTGAGCCCCTCAGGCATAGGAGAGCTGATCTCAAAAGGGAGAAAGAAACCTTTGCTCGTATTCAGGATACAGTGGTAGCATAATGTTCTGATTTCTTGTTGGCAATTAGTTCGGCGAGCCTGCTGTGGTATCTTCTACACTCATCTGCCATACCTCCAGTTGTAGTGAATACTAATGGCGTAAAAGTCGCTTGTTCAACTTCCAAGACTCTGCTAGCATACTTGCGTTTCCTCACATTATTATTAATAATGATAATGATAATGTTAATGATAATAATCATAATCATAATAATAAATCCATTATTTAACTAGGGTGGCACTAAATAGCAAAAACTATGCTAATAAACTTGTGGCCCTCTACAGTAAGATAAAAACTATAAAAGAGACTATTTAAATTACTAGGATATTTATATTTTAAAATTGCTTTTTATATATGAGTATATTTTTTATATTCATATTTATTTAATCGCTTTTTTTCCTTTTTGTACAGGTTCTTAATGTACTTTAATGTCTATAGGTAAGTAGAAATAAACAAATATCAATTTAAGCGAACTCTGAAACAATCTTTGAGAAGATGCAAGTCAGGCCGTGGTTAACTAACAGATCGAAATTAGTGTGTTTGGCTTTGCTTTTAAATTAAGGCCGCGAAGAACTCGGAGAAAAACCCTTAAAGGGAGAGACCTAATCTACTCGCATGTGATGCAGGGTCCAGAAACAGAACCCAATAGATTGACTACTACCCACTTGATTCCTTTAAGGTGGAGACAAACTGCTTCAGAGCGAATTTTGGACAATTTTATTCTCGCTCGCTTAGCACTGATTTTTGGCCGTGATAGCCTAAACACTTTAAAAATCTTAAAATGAAATACACTATGCACTATGCGCAATGATCTTGGATAATCAAAGCACATTATATGAAAAATCCAGTTAAATTGACACACTAGTTTTACGAAGCGAGCGAGAATAATATTGTCTGAAATTCACTCTGAATTAGTAGTTTTGCTCCACCTTAAATAGTATAGATGTCCACTGGTGGGATGTCAATAAGCAATTATTGGATGAGGTTGAGCATGATATCGTAAATTATCAAGACCGAGTCTGTGTTATCTGCCGAAGCCGAAAGCTGAGGCAGATAACACAGCCGAGGTTTTGATAATTTACGATATCATGCGATAACCGAATTCAATAATTGCTTTATTATACATTTTGTATACTGGAAAAACATTAACATAAACATTAAATTATAGAGACATGAAATATGAACGCCATGATGTCGCGTGAAAAACGCAAAATTTTTATTTGAAAATATTTCAATAATTCTTCACAAAATATATGAAAATAAGTTAATAAAGATTTCTTAAATAATTGTTTTTGTACATAATACTGAAGATAAATACAAATTCTGAATAAAAACGTTATGTAAACTGAGAAATTTATAAGTTATGTAAGCCTAAAGGATACGACAACAACAACAAAAATGTCGCCGGAGTGAATGAAACCTATAATAATTCAGATGCCAAAGTGAATGGCCTTAAAAATCTTATTAAAGTATCAGAAGTAAACAAGAAATGACATTCTCGTAAAAAGGAAGCTAAGGAAAAAACAACTTTAGCTCTAGCTATTGAAAGTGACGTTACAATTCACAAAATTATAGTTTTTTGAAATTTCTGAGTGGGAGTTGCTAACACTAAATTCTCCCATCAAAAATTCTTCTTGTGAAAGAGTAAATGTAGGCGATAAGTTAAGAGTTTCGCTACTTACAGCTATGCTAGTATCTACACTCGTAGAGTCAGTTCCAAGTGATGCAGCAGTGATGGTTTCTGACATTCTTCTTTTTGTGTTTATGTCTGTTTGACAGTAGCTCCTCAGGCTGCTCTCGCTTTTATGACCACTTACCGACATGATGTGGCGTGCTTCAAAACCAGCCCTATCCAGGATGGTTAGAGATGTAGCTCTAATAGAGTGATTGGTATACAGCTTTGAAAGTTTTGCTTCTTGAGAGATAACCTTCATTTTCTCTCCAAGCATCCGTTCACCAACTACCATGTTGTCATAACAAATCTCGTCAACACCAATTCTTGCGTTTTTCTTCGGTCTTTGGAACAAAAACTGGTTCTTTGGATTTAAGTGTTTAATATAAAGTTCTAACGAGGCAACAGGACAGTTCGGTCCGGGTTTTTCATACATAATTCCTCCTTCTAAACCGTCGTCGTCCTCTCTCCTGTTTTTTGTCAGCTCGTCGCCAGCTTTATACACATATCGAGATCCTTTGTCGTCTACGCTGAATGGGAAGTCTGAAATTTTTAACTCTCTGAGGTTTTGACGACCACGGCGGCAGAAAAACAGCATTATCTCAAAAAATACTTTGTTTTGCAGTGTTCTTGGGTCTTGTAAGCCAAAAACTCCACACTCATAGAGTTTTTTAAGATCATTTTCGAGGATTGGAGGTTTGTGTTGAATTTTGCCGAGTCCTTGTTTTTTAAGATCAACACACTGTGCTAGAAAAACTTTATTTGCCTCACCAAATTCTGGATCGTTTATGATGTCAGTTCCTTGGGTATTTTTGAAGTGTCTATTGAGTCCAAACCTTAAGCTGTGGAGAGAGCTTTTGGAATATAAATCGCCGTTGCTTTTTCTTGCTTCTGCGTAAAATGACTTTAACATTTCGGCTAACGATTTCTTCTCCTTTGGTTCTTGAAGTTTTTTCTCCTTTAGGTATTCGCTGAAGACTTTTACGCTCCCTTTTGTCGACCTTTTCGTATTTTTTGAATCTTTTTCTTCTAAGAGATTATTTATTTCTTCTTCGGAAAGCGAAGCAAAGCGTGAGGATGCCATCTCGATGGATAGATCTCAATGCCCTTGGCAAAGCTACCACAGCGTGACCTTGAATGAACTTGACATGATAAATGTATTATCTGTAGGAAAACCTACAGATAATACATTTATCATGTCGAGTTCACACGATATCAGGGATTGGCTGAGGTCTCTCGACCAATCAGAATTGAGGTACTTAGTAAAATGTATAATAATGTAAGTTAGCAGATATATATATATGTGTGTGTGTGTGTGTGTATATATATATATTGTTAGCACTGCGAGTCCCATACTTGATTTTTATTCCCAACTCATACGCATAGCGTACGGTAAAGACTAGATAAATATATTAAATAGATAAATAACTTAGTAAGTATGATTTTAACAAATAGGAAAAACTACGAAACATTAAACTGCGAAACGATAAGAAATATATGGAAACGAATAACTTACATTTGTGTATGAAGGGACGAACTGCGAGCACCAACTAACTAAGTATTTACATAGAGGGCGTATATAAGGCGTACAAAAGCTCCTAAGGGACAAGACTAACAATGACGAAAATACTTAGACTGAAACGAGTGAAACAAAAGCCTATAGAATATATATATATTAATATATATTGTATATAGTGTGTTGGTATTAGCAGAGTAGTATGCTTATTGAATTTACGAGGCATCTACATCTAGTATCGTTTGTCAGTTTTTCTATTATAGTATATCTATAGTAAAGCTCTGTTTAATACACTTTTTTTATTGTAGCTGGTTGATGTCCGAAACAAAGTCCTTTACAGGTAAACTCCTCTATATGATGTCATGTTCGATCATGTTCATATATTTATAGTATTTTTATATTTATTTCTAATATCAAATTCCACCGTATTTTCTTGACAAGTTGTTTCTCGCATGCATAGGTCTTTCATTATCTCTCAGAAGGTTGTCTATTAAACTGGTGCAAAGCGACTTCGATTGCATGTCCTCCCTTTTATTCATTGTTTTACTTTTCTTTTCGCTGTAGAAGCAACAGAAGACCAGCCTAAGAACTACAGCTGTATCAAGGAAGTAACAACCTATTACGCTGATAAAACACAAGTCCTACACAATGGTTTGTTTTTGTGCATAACATTGATATAATATAAACATATTTGTTTTGTAAAAAGTTTGACTTTGAATCACTATTCATGATGATAATTGCTGTTTGCAGGAACGGCTACTTGTATTCTCACAAGCTGTTCTAGGTTAGTAAACAGTGGATGAATATGCGGTATTTCTCTTTTAAGGTGGCTGCCTACTTGTGAACGTTCGAATTGAGCCCACGATGAGCGCGCGCTCAAAAACCGCTGAAAAATTTACAAGATTTTATTGAAGAACCATACGCATTTTGAGCTTCAACAGGGCAAAACCCTCAAATTTTGCACGGGACTCTATTTTTGAATAGCTCATTTGAAAAAACTCCTAAAAATCTAGGTTATGTCAACATTTTAGAAAAAGTTTAAATCAGTAACACATGAAAAAATAGATTTTTGTAGGGATTTTTGTTCGGCTTTATGAGATTTTTTAAGATCACCGAAACTACAAAATATGACAAATTAATGTATTTTTTTGTATTTTTGTCAAAAATATCCATGTATTATTGTAGAATGATTGACTAGCCTTCATTTGTGGAATCATAGAGTCTGCAAATAACTATTATCTTATGAATCTTAATTTTTTAATCACTTCGGTGGCGCAATTTTTACTCCAAAAGCTCGTGCGTAGGCTTCCATTAAATTTTTTTTTTTTTCCTATTAAATTTAGATTGATCTTCTAATTATTATTGTCGTATATAATAGACAATTCAAACAAGGCTTCCATTAAATGCTGATTATCTCGAAAACGAGCTCGGGACACCCTATTTTTCTTTGCAGATTTAAAATCAGCATTAAATTTCAATTCGGAAAATCGAAGTTTTAAAAAAAGTTTAAATCAATTTCCAAAAATAGGCAGTCACCTTAACGTACTTTTTTCTTCTTAATGCAGATAAGGGGTTTACGGTCTCTTTCGGGGCCCAACCTTCAATTTATGGTTCACTCGATCTCATCAGCTTCTCACTTCCTAGTAACACACGATTTTTTCTCCAGACAATTTATTGTTGCGAACGTGCCAAGCAGTAATCTGTATCTGGTGGTTGTTGATGCTAAATGCGGAGAATGTCAAGACCCATCATCCAGTATCGGTCTTCCTGGTGAACCCAAAATAGATATCCTTTTTACTGCTGATAAATAAGAGCACAGTGCACAGGGTCTGTTAGTCTGGATCAGTCCCTGATTTGGCGCATCGCTTTTTAGTCAGTGTCAAATGTGTAAAATAAAAGGTTAATTAGTACTTGGGTGGAAATAATATAATGTAATATTTTGTCGTTGTTTGTTTGATCGTGTTTATACCGCCTTAACTCTGCATACTAGATGATGTACAAGATGAGCAGTGCAAGCAACAACTGTATCGAAAGAGGCCACAAAGATGTTTTGAAACCGAGAACCCTGTAAATTACCATATTAGAACGGTTTCTTCTTATTCATGGTTCTTGTTTGAAGCGCAGCATTGTTTAGTTGTTGCCAACAAATGTTGGCCCTACACATCTAGACTACAATTCTGCATCAACGCTGCTCCGTCTTCTCTTTTAAGTTGTTTTTTTTTTCAGGACGATTTAAAAAAATCTAATTTCTCTTATGACGAAAACAATGTTTGATTGATTTTTCAGGAATCCGAATATCCAGCTGGAAATAGTCGATGCCTGACTCCGTCTATTACCCTGCTATCTGCATCGCTTCTCATAGTATTAAAGTATCTACTCTACTGAAATGGGATTTCAAGTATCATTGGAAATGAATAAACGGCAATAAAAGGCTGCGCAGGCGGAAAAGAAGCCTTTTGTTTGAGCAACCCATTCATTTGGCCGGCCACAGTATGTTTGATCTTGTGCAATCACGCTAGTACGTGCATGGAACAAGTTACGGCTGATATTTTTATAAGGGTTTGCCCTTGACCAACAGTGCAATTTATAAAAGCTGTACATTTACTTTTGTAGCTTTGCTATGTACAAATGTATTGAACATTTTTCTAATGACCTATGTACTTTTGCATGTAGATATTTATTCATTTTAAAGTAAGGGAGAATGTTAATAGAGGTTAGACAAAAAGCAGTGGTAAACGGTGCAGTTGGTTAGACTGGGGGAGAAGGGGTTAATGTGGGTTACGTTTTATTATCGTGCAATGGGCGGGTGTTGGAAAAGCATGTAATCCGCTTTCTCATCCCTCTCCTCTCAGATCCCACATGAAAGAAAGCTGAACCCCCCAAAAATTTGACTATTTGATTTTCATGCGAGGAAAATTATTTCTAACAGTAATTTTCAGTAAACACGATTTGACTGGACTAGTAATTCAGGGAATATTAAACAACACCATCAGACGTGGATAGTCAATATGTTGAGCACGTCTCTTTCGTGGTGCTCATGACGTAACGGTGGCCCTAAGGGGCCAGAGTCTAATTTATTTTAAGTAATTTATTATTATTATTATCATTATTAATTTCATATTTATTCATTTATTTAATAATTTCATCCATCATACAGTCAATATATATCCAATATACCTACACCATGTGGGTAACTCAGGATGGGCCAGAAAATAGTGCATATTCGTTGTCTAATTTATTTTAGTGAAGTGGCTTTTTGTGCGCTAACCGTACGCCGCAATTTCTATTCTTACGGATATTTAAATAGTGTTAGACTTTTTCGAGGATTTTGGTTCTCCTCACTTAGAAAAAAATCAATGATAGGCGAATTTCGAACCCGGCACCCTGGGCACCAAATGCTATTACAATGCCTATCCCAACCCTAACCCTAACCCTAACCACTCGGTCAGAAGAGAATTCGCTGGGATGCTTTCTGATTTTTGTCATATTTAAAACAATATCAAAATATTGAAATATCAGTACGAATAGAAATTTCAAGTTGTCACTGCGTTTTAGAAATACAATTAATTTAAATCAGTACCATATAGGCTGATGGATGATGCGCCTATGTTTCCAAAGGTGTTAGTAACATTTGTTTTACACATGTTAATTTAAGTTCGCTATTCAATCCTAAATGCCATGCATATATCATGAATATATATCTTGGCCCGGTTGTACGAAGGGTGGATAGCGCTATCCGGCGGATAAATCCTTATCCAGTTAATTAGTCGATGCTGTTATCCAATAAATTTATCCATCGGATAGCGCCTCACCCTTCGTACAACTGGGCCCTAATGTATAGTATCCCTTTGAACCATATTCTAACCTATCTCAGGTATCTAAGCAAAATAAAGAAGTTGTTAGCCTGTGTCACTGTACGTGTTTTGCAAAATGAAGCGCCTCATATTATTTAATTTCACATTTACCCGCATAAATTTATTCTATTTAACCACTTGAATGCGTGGCTACGCGTGGGAAAATCTATAGCTACCACGTGATAAGGTCCATTTGCGGATCATTTTATTTCTTTATTCAACCATATATTTTCTAATTGCTTGCTCCAAGAGCCATATAAACGGCTCATCTAGGGAGATCACAATGATAACTATATTTTACAGTGATTTACGGAGTACAAAATAGAAAACAAAAAGTAAGATAATAGTAAGAAGATAGATATTTACAATATCAAATCGGAAGAATATTGATATTGAATTATAATTTAGATTATGATAACGAGTACACAAGTACACGGATCATTTGATCAATTATGATGTCACGGTGTCATCGTCTAATAGCATCGATTCACTATGTTTAAATTCTGATTACTGAATAAAGTTATTCAGTCTCGAATGAATATCGCAATTTATTTAATTAAGTAAGTCGGATATGATGTTTATTTGTTTGTTCCCGCCAGACTACCATATCTAAGACAAGAACATCTTGAAAGCAAATATGTTCGAGACACAACATTGTAGATTATAGCCCTACAAAGACCTATTAAAGAGATTGTAGCGGTAAAAATTGTTTGGCGCCAGGAAAAAACCCTAGTTTGACAAAAAATTGAACACCATATCTGAGACTTGAAAACGGTTGATAGCACCAAACTATATCCAAGAATGATGCCCTGTCAAGACAATATCTTGGGAACCGTACACCCTGTCTAAGATCAATATCTTGCCGAAACACCATGCCCTAACCAGCAGAACATATATATATACGAGAAAGATAAAGATGAAGATAACCGACAACTTGCGCACCTAGTCCAATTTCGAAGCGTCTCAAAACTAAGAGATGTGCTGGGAATGACGATCATTGCCTTGATCGATCGGTCATTAGTTATCACCCTCGAGGGAGGGCGGAGGCTTTTTTTATAACGATCAGTAGCGATTAGGTTCAGGGCTGGACACTGAAACAGACTTAATTTGGCGGGTTTGTTTTGGTTTGGTTTTTCTTCCTGCAATAAGAACGAACAGTTAACTCCTTGCTCTTCGTACAACTCGACAATAGACCCTTTTCGAGTTCCAAATTACCACTGTGTTTCTTGATTACAGACCATTTACTCAGGCCTTAGCCTTGAATCAGTGTCTATTCCAAGTACCAACGGTAAAGTAAAGAATGAACAACTTAAACAATACAAACACTTTGAAACTTGACGGACCTTGACTGGAACACGTGAATATTCTTCACAAAATCGAGGCTAAGTCTGAGTAAATGAGTCTGTAATCAAGAAACACAGCGGTAATTTGGAACTCGAAAAGGGTCTATTGTTTAATCAAAGTCAGTTATCCAGCTTATCATTTTACTGTGAGTTAGAGAATCGCTATCTATGGCTTAAAACAGTGGTTTCATTTTAACTGCACCTTTGCGTTCTGTAAACGACAAACTAATTGTGGTGGACACGTAAAGAATACTGCAAAAAAAACCTGCAAAACTTGAAACTGCGAATTGTAAACGACAAATTATTGTTGTTCGCACGTAAAGAAGAGTTCATAATAATGCTCCTTTGCGTTTTGAAAATGAAAAATTAGTGTTTTTCAAGTATGGTAATACAGAGTTGTGTCAAACGTCCCACGTTGGAATTAAAAAAAAACTGTGTATTACCATGCTTCGGGAGTAAATCGGAAAGCAGCCAAGCGAGATCAGATTGTGCATGGTGCGAAAGAATTTGGTGTTATGGTCATTAGCAAACAATAGAATTCTCAGAGCATCAAATCGTTGGGAAACGATCAATGTTTTCTGTATTTCCCATTCGCTTTAGATCGCTTTAGATGGGTTCAATAGTCTTGCAATTTTGTGTAATATTAGTTTAAGTTCTAATTTGTATCCTGACGTAGTTTTGAGAGAAATGATCAGCGAATTTTAGAATAATGGAAGATCTAGTAAGATTGACTAGAAAACTGCGATGAAAAGTGCGCATCAAATGTTTACCCCGTCTTCTGCACAATACGTTTTCACAAAATCGCATCAGTAGATTACCTTCAAAATGTTGCTTTTAAAACTAGATACAGAGTAAAACTAAATGAGCAATGACTTTTGTGAATATATAGCTCTGAAATATTAATTTCGGCCGTATCAAATCCATTGTTTAGTTTTGAAGTAGATTACGCACTATATTTAAATAATCTCAAATATCTCATAATTAGCTAGATAGATTTTTTCACAAATCCCTACAAATGGAGGCATTTAGTATATAATTATGTGGTACGAAGCATTTTAGTGTTGAACGCTCTGCAAGGCTAAAATTATTTTCTAAACGAAAACAAATATTTCATCATAATCACGTGTTATGACGTCCGATCACATTATATATTACATCAAACATTAATTCAATCTTTATGTGACTTATGTGCAAAAAAAGATTTGCTAATCGGATAAAACTCGTTTATGCGCCAGCTTTCCAAAAGTGGAAGGTAGCGGTCAAGCGTGAGGGGGTCCAGCCACTTTAAAACACAAATACACACTCTTACACTACACTAACACACACTTACAAACAATTATATTCAAGTAAACACACACTTACACACACTTACACTCACATACAGAGACTCACATACAATAACATACACTTACACACACTTAAATTCACGTAGACACACACACACGCAAACTTACACACTTTTACACACACTTAAATTCAAGTACACACACACACACACACACAAACTTAAATTCAAGTACTAACAAACTTACACACACTAACACACATTTACACACACACTTAAATTCACATTGCCACACAATTACACACACTTACCCACACTTACACTCACACACTTACACACACACACTACACACACCTACACACACTTACACACACTTATAAACACTTACACAAACTTACACAAACTTACACAAACTTACACACACTTAAACATACTTATACACACTTACACACACTTACACACACTTACACACTTACACACTTACAAACACTTACACACGCCCACACACACTTACACATAGCTACACACATTTACACACACTACACACACTTACACTACACACTTACACACACTTACACACATTTACACACACACTTACACACACACTTACACACACTTACACACACTTACACACACTTACACACACTTACACACACTTACACACACTTACACACACTTACACACACTTACACACACACACTTACACACACACTTACACACTTTACACACACTTACACACACTTACACACACTTACACACACTTACACACACTTACACACACTTACACACACTTACACACACTTACACACACTTACACACCTTACACACACACACACTTACACTCACACACACTTACACACACTTACACACAAATTCACACATTACACACACTTACACACACTTACACACACTTACACACACTTACACACTTACACACACTTACACACACTTACACACACTTACAACACACTTACCACTACACACTTACACACACTTACACACACTTACACACACTTACACACACTTACACACACTTACAACACACTTACACACACTTACACACACTTACCACACTTACACAAGCACACTTACACACACTTACACACACTTACACACACTTACACACCACTTACACACACTTACACCACACTTACCACACCTTACACACCACGTACACCACTTACACACACTTACACACACTTACACACACTTACACACACTTACACACCCTTACACACACTTACACACACTTACACACACTTACACACACTTACACACACTTACACACACTTACCACACTTACACACACTTACACACACTTACACACACTTACACACACTTACACACACTTACACACACTTACACACACTTACCACACACTTACACACACTTACACACACTTACACACACTTACACACACTTACACACACTTACACACCTTACACACACTTACACACACTTACACACACTTACACACACTTACACACCACTTACACACACTTACACACCTTACACACACTTACCAATACATTACACACACTTACAACACACTTACACACACTTACCACACACTTACAAACACTTACCACACACTTACACACATTACACACACTTACACACACTTACACACAACTACACACACTTACACACCTTACACACTTACACAACACTTAACACACACTACACAAACTTACATTACACACACTTACACACACTTACACACACTTACACACACTTACACACACTTACCACACTTACACACACTTACCACACTTACACACACTTACACACACTTACACACACTTACAACACACTTACACACACTTACACACACTTAACACACTTACACACACTTACCACATCTGACACACACTTACACACACTTACACCACTTACCACACTTACACACACTTACACACACTTACACAACTTACACACACTTACACATACACACTTACACACACCTTACACACACTTACACACACTTACACACACTTACACACCTTACACTTACCCCACTTACACCTACTTACACACACTTCCACACACTTCACACACACTTCACACACACTATACACACATTTTACACCACTTAACACAGCACCTACTTACACACTTACACACAATTTACACACACTTACAACACACACAACCTTACACACACTTACCAACACACTTACACACACTTACTTAACACACTTACACACACTTACACAACCTTACACAGCACTTACAGCATCACTTGCAATCACTTGACATAAACACTTAAACACAAACACTTAGCACACACTTAACACAACACACTTACTCACAATTGACACATACTTTACACACACTTACACACACTTACACCACTTACACACAGCTTACACACACTTACACACACTTACACACACTTACACCACTTACACACACTTACACACATTACACACACTTACACACACTTACACACACTTACACACACTTACACACACTTACACACACTTACACACACTTACACACACTTACACACACTTACACACACTTACACACACTTACACACACTTACACACACTTACATCCAACACACCACTTACACACACTTACACACACCACTTACACCACTACGACACACTTGACACACACTTCACACTTACACACACTTCACCACTTCAACCACTTACACAACACTTACAAACACCCTTACAACAACACACTTACACACACATTACACACACTTACACACACTTACCAGGCACACTTACACACAACACTTACACCACACACCCACTACACACACTTACACACACTTACCACACTACACACACTTACACACACTTACACACACTTACACACACGTATACACACACTTACACAACACTTACACACACTTTACACACACTACACACACGTACACACACTTACAACACCAGCACTTCACACACTTCACCACTTACACCATACACACCCTTAACACCACTACACTGACACTTACACACAACTTAAAAAACACACTTATACCCACCATACACACACTTACCCACACTTACACACACACACTTACACACACACACTACAAACACACACCTCACACAGTTACAACACACTTATAAAAACACTTGACAAACTTACACAACAACTTACACAAAACTTAACAAACTTACACAACTTAACCAAACTTACACCCCTTAAAACAACACTTATACACACTTAACTCACACACCTTACGACACACACTTACACACTTACGAAACCTTACACACGCTTCACACACACTTACACATAGCTACACACATTTACACACACTACACACCTACCACTTACCCACTTACCATTAAGCACACTTACACACACTTAACACAGCTACAAAGCACACTTACACATAGCTGACACACACTTACACAACTTACACACACTTAACCTTACATACACTTACACCCTTACAACACATTACAACACTACTTACAACACACTTACACGACACTTACACACACTTACACACACCTTACACACACTTACACCACTTACAATTACACTTACCTACCTTACACACAAACTTACACACACGGTACAACCACACTTACACAACACTTACACAATTACATTAACACACACTTGACACACACTTACACCCACTTACACACACGTACACACACTTACACACACTTACACACACTTACACACACTTACCACAAACGTTACACACACTACACAACTTACAACACACTTAAACAACACTTATACACACACTTATAAACACACTTACACACCACTTACACACACTTACAAACCACTTACAAACACTGTACACCAGCTTCACACAACACTTACACATAGCTTACACACAATTTACACACACTCACCCACTACACCCACTTACACTACACACACTTACACACACTTACACACGCTCACACACACTTACACATAGCTACACACATTTACACACACTACACACAAACACACTTACACACCACTTATACAAACACACTTACAACAACAACCTTACAACACACTTACAACACCACACTACGATACACACCTTACACACACTTACACACACGTACACACACTTACACACACTTACACACACTTACACACACTTAACACACCACTTACAACACACTTACACACACTTACACACACATGACACACACTTACACACACTACCACACTTACACACACTTACAATCACACCTTACACACACTTACACAAACACGTACACACACTTACACACACTTAACACAACACTTACACAAACTTATCACACACTTACAACACACTTACCACTACCCACACTTACACTGACCCTATACACACACTTACCACACACTTACACATCTTACACACACTATACCACACACTTCACACACTTACACACACTTACAACACACTTACACACACTTACACACACTTACACACACTTACAACACAGACTTACAACACACGTTACACACACTTACAACCACACTTACACACACTTACACACCCTTACACACCTACACCTTACACACACTTACACAAACAAAACACCTTAAAACACACTTACACACACTTACACACACTTACAACACCTTAACAACCACACACTTACACACACATTACAACAACACTTAACACAAACTTACACAAACACTTACACACACTTAACAACACAAAACTTTCACAACACTATAACCACACACTTAAAACAAACACATACAACACCCTTAACACCACACCCATTAACACACACTTATAACAAAAATACACACAAATTAACAACACAACACAATAAATAACAAACACACTATACAAACACACTTACAACAAACTTACAGAACACACCAACTTCAACACACTGATACCACAAAACCACACCCACTTACAAAAACACATCAAAAACACACACATTAACACACTTAACCACACTTAAACACACTTAGTTTAACACCACAGTAACACACACTTACACACACTTATCACACAACTTCAAATCACACAGCTTACACACCACTTACACACACTTACACACACTTACACACACTTACACACACTTACACACACTTACACACACTTACACACACTTACACACACTTACACACACTTACACACACTTACACACACTTACACACACTTACACACACTTACACACACTTACACACACTTACACACACTTACACACACTTACACACACTTACACACACTTACACACACTTACACACACTTACACACACTTACACACACTACACACACTTACACACACTTACACACACTTACACAACTAAACACACTTAACACACTTACACAACTACACTACACTTAACCACACTTACACACACTTACACACTACTTACACACACTTACACAACACTTACACACACTTACACACACTTACACACACTTACACACACTTACACACACTTACACACACTTACACACACTTACACACACTTACACACACTTACACACACTTACACACACTTACACACACTTACACACACTTACACACACTTACACACACTTACACACACTTACACACACTTACACACACTTACACACACACTTACACACACTTACACACACTTACACACACTTACACACACTTACACACACTTACACACACTTACACACACTTACACACACTTACACACACTTACACACACTTACACACACTTACACACACTTACACACACTTACACACACTTACACACACTTACACACACTTACACACACTTACACACACTTACACACACTTACACACACTTACACACACTTACACACACTTACACACACTTACACACACTTACACACACTTACAACCACTTACACACACTTACACACTTACACACACTTACAACAACTTACACACACTTACACACACTTACACACACTTACACACACTTACACACACTTACACACACTTACACACACTGACAATACACACCACTTACACACAAGTACACACACTTACACACACTTACACACACTTACACACACTGACACACACATACACACACTTACACACACTTACACACACTTACACACACTTACCACACTACAATATTTACATATCACTTTACAACACACACTTACACACACTTACACACACTTACACACACTTACACACACTTACACACGCATTCAACTAAACTTACACACACTTACATACACTTACACACACTTACACACACTTAACAACACCTTACACACACGTACAACACACTTCACACACGTACACACCTTACACACACTTACACACACTTACAACTACACACTTACACACACGTACACACACTTACATCCACACCCGTTACACATCACTTTACAACACACTTAACCACCCCTTACACACACTTTACACACAGCACTTACACACAGTACACACACTTACACACACTTACACAGCCTTACACACCCGTACACACACTGACGAACCACACTTACAATCACACACACTTAAACACAACTTAGACACACATACACACACTTACCCACCTTACACCACACACTTACACAACCACTTCACACACCTACACACAGTTACCACACTTATAAACAGTACTACCAACTTTACACAAACTTACACAACTTACCCCAACTTACACAAACTTACACAAACTAACCCACACTTAACACCCTTTAACACACTTACAACACACACTTACAACACACTTACCATTTAACAAAACACGTACACCGCTCCACAACACACTACACATAGCTACGACATAAACACCTTACACACACTACATACACTTAACCACACTTACACAACACATTACACACACTTACACCACTTACACACGCTCACACCCTACTTACACTAAGCTACATCACATTTACACCACACTACACCCTACACTCACGTACACACACTTACATGCACATATTTACCGTTACAACACTTGACACTACACTTACACACACTTACAACACACTTACACACACTTACAACCCGTGACACACACTTACACCACTTACCTTACAGACCT
The DNA here is from genome assembly GCF_029948245.1 of Actinia tenebrosa. Lineage (NCBI taxonomy): Eukaryota > Metazoa > Cnidaria > Anthozoa > Actiniaria > Actiniidae > Actinia > Actinia tenebrosa. Next base: position 44,999 of record NW_028292608.1, read on the forward strand.
TACACACCCTTACACACCGTACACCCCACTTACACACCTTACACAAACACCACGTACACACACTATACACAACACTTACCAATCACACTTACCAACACCACTTACCACACCTTCAACACTACAACACACTTACACACACTTACACACCTTACACACACACTTACAACACACAACACTTAACACACCTTACTACACCTTACACACACTTACACACAACTTGCACACACACTTTACACTCACTTACAGTCAAACTACTTTACACACCCTTACACACACTTACCACGACAACTTACGCACCCTTCCAACACCCTTACAACCACAACTTACACACCTTAAACACACTTATACCCACATACACACACCTTTACCACCGTTACACTCACACACTTACACACACACACTATACACACACCTAACACCAGGTACACATCACTTAGAAACACTTACACAACAAACTTACACAAACCTTACACAACCTTACACAAATTACAGACAACTTACAACCACAAACTTACACACACTTAAACACATAACACTGACACACTTACACGACATTACAACACACTTACTACACTTCAAATTTTTTTGTATTTTTAGAAACTTACACACGCTCACACCACTTACACATAGCTACACTACATTTAAACACAACTTACAAGACAGCCTTACCACCACTTACACCCCTTACACACACTTACACACACTTACACACACTTACACACACTTAAACAACGACTCACAACACTTAACACACCTTAATACTACACACACTTAACACACACTTACACACACTTACACACACTTACACCACTTACACACACTTACACACACTTACACACACTTACACACACTTACACACACACTTAACACACTTACAAACACTACACACAATTACACACACTTACACACACTTTACAAAACAACACACTTCACACACTTACACACACTTACAACACACTTACACACACTTACAACACACTTACACACACTTACCACACCTTACACACACGTACAACACACTTACACACACTTACAGGCACACTTACACACACTTACACACACTTACCACGACACTTACACACACTTGGACAAACACTTAAACATACACTTACACACCTTACGACAACGAACTTACCCCACTTACACAACACTTAACACACACTTACACACACTTACACACACTTACAACACCACTTACACACACTTACAACACACTTACAAACACACACTACACACACTGTTAACCAACACACTTACACACACGCTACAAACAAACTACACACCTTACACACACGTAAATCACTTACAAACACACTTACAACCACTTACACACATATACATACACACAACTTAAATCAACACCAACTTATACACACATTAAGACACATACTTACAACACTGTTACACCACTTACACTATCACTTACTACACACTTACACCACGTGTACCACACAATTACAAACACACTTACAACACACTTAACACACTTACACACACTTACACGACACTGACCACAATGCACTTACACACACACTTACACACCTTACACACACTTACACACACTTACACACACTTACACACACTTACACACACTTACACACACTTACACACACTTACACACACTTACACACACTTACACACACTTACACACACTTACACACACTTACACACACTTACACACACTTACACACACTTACACACACTTACACACACTTACACACACTTACACACACTTACACACACTTACACACACTTACACACACTTACACACACTTACACACACTTAACACATCACTTACAACACAACACTTACACACACTTACCACACTTTAATAATATACCCCATAACACACACTAACATACACACCTTACACACATTACACACAATTACACACACTTACAACACACTTACACACACTTTACACACACTTACACACACTTACAACACACTTACAACAGCACTTACACACAACTTACACACACTTACAAAACACACTTACACACACTTACACACACTTACACTCACACTACACACACTTAAAAAACCACTTAACAACACTTACAACACGCTTATCAACACACACTACAAACACACACTTACACCCACTTACACACCTTACACACACTACACACACTTAGCACACACTTACACACCTTACTAACACAGACTTACACACACGATTACACCACTTACACACACTTACACACACTTACAACACGTAACACACCTTACACACACTTACACACACTTAACACACCGTACACCCACTTCACAACACGTCACACACTTACCACACACTTAACACAACACTTACACCTATCAGTACACACACTTACACACACTTACACACACTTACACACACTTACACAACACTTACACACACTTAACACACACTTACACACACGTCCACACACTTACACCCTTACACACCCTTACACACACTTACCAACTTACCACACTTACCACTCTTACACACACTTCACCAACACTTACAACACACTTAGCAAACTTACAACCTCTTACACACACTTACCAACACACTTACACAAAAACTTACACCCCCACTTACAACACTCTACGACA
>NW_028292610.1:0-31433 GCF_029948245.1 Actinia tenebrosa
GCATTCTAAGACAATGAAATCCAAGGTCCCTTCATCGACCTAGCTCTTCAGGAGTACCACCCCAATAGCGACAACCAAGATCCAAATGTTATTCCCCACGAACTTCAACAGTTCTCCGCCAGCCCTAAGTGCCAAGGAAACAACCGAACCCAGCAGCCCAGGCAAGCCGGCTGCCATCTTTTTTCCCAAGTCCGTTAGTCCATTGCCTAATTTCTTTACGCCCGCGCCTGTAGCCTTAAGCGCGGATAGGATAACTCCTACTACGCTTGAAATAGCGACCGCAAACGCCAGCGGAACGCCATACTTCAAAAGGGCTATTTTTACCTTTTCCTTGGTGGTAAGCCCCAGCTCCTTTTCCAGGTTTTCCTTTTGCGCCCGCAATTCCGCAAGGTGTACCTGAAGGGTTTCTGATTCCCTTTGAGCTGCTTCCCTTTCTTCCTCGGTACGAGTTTGGTCCTCGATTACTTCTTGCTGCCGCTCTATTTGCCTCTCCAGGTCTTCGATGGCCTGATCTCTTTGCCGGATTTGCTCCTCTTTAGTGTTAATTTCGGCAACCAACTGCCGCCGTTCCTCCAAAGAGCCGGATATGGTGATATGCAAGTTTTTAGCTTCCTCTTTTGTCAGGTCTAACTCCTGTAAGGTGAGGTCGAAAGCCCTTTGGGCTTGGTCTCTATCGCGTAGGGCATTGTCTCTTTGTCCTCTAATTTCTATTATTCTTTGGGTTTTGTCATCAACTTCTCTCTTTTGAGCATCGAGAAGTAGTCGGTTTTGCCTCATGTAATCTGCCTCCCTTTCTTCAACGTTTCTTGCAGTTCCTCGACGCGTTTTTCTAACGCAACCTTTTCATTCAAGGCTGCCAACCTTTCTAACGCGCTTCGGGTAGCTAGTTGAAAGCCTTTTAATCTTGCCACGTCACCCCTAACTTCACCATTGTCGTCGAAAAGGGGCTGCGGTTTCGTCCAGCGGTCTTTGTCAGGAAATCTCAAGTCTTGGACGCTTATGAGGACTTTGTTTCCGCGTTCTGTGAGCCTTACGTCGTCGGCCTCGAAGTGGGAATAGCGCTGCGTTAGCTCTTGCGTTGCCCACTCTACAGTTTCCCGCGCGGCTGCCTCAGGCTGCTCTATGTTTTGAAGCTCCAAGTACTCAGGGACGGGGCTGCCGTGGTTTTTTGATTGCCACATGCGATTCAAGGCGGCCTTGAAGCTTTTTCATCTATTACCATACTTGTTTTCTAGAGCCATGTCGTAGATTAGGGGGTCGGTGTCCGCGCCTTTAGTCCATGCGTCGTATTCTTCGTCGTTAATGTCGACTTGACCTTCTTCGGTAAGGGGATCAAAATCACCTTCTACTTCCATTATATATGATAAGCTCAAAGTTAAACCCCAACGTATTACCTAAGCAGGTTGGCGGACTGAAAGCAGAACGCACCTTTCACCGGGTTACATTCACGCCTTCTAGCGCTAAGCCAGGTGAGACGCTGTATGTAGGCGTGCCCCGCCTAACGGATAACCTAGTATTGGTTCCTGGTACCCTGGCGCTAAGGTTTAACCTAGCAATACAGCCAGATACCGCAGACGCGCGTTACGTCGTCAATAATGCAGGTAGAAACCTTGTTTCCAAAATACGCGTAAAGTTCGCCGGGGAATCCTTGCTGGACTTAAACAGGTATGATTTGTATACCACGTACAAAGACTTATGGTTGACTGCATTTGACCGCGCGCAAAGGATAGAGCAGGGAATCGCCAGTGATGCCATACGCAAGGTAAGAAGCGCAACCTCTGGCGCCTCAGGAGAAGACGAAATAAAGACAGCTTATGGCACTAAATATGTCGTTCCATTAGATTTCGAAGTTATCACGAACCACGGTGCATACTACCCAAGGCAGCTAAGCGAGCTGCAGTTCGAAGTAACCCTAGCAGACACTACGAACATCCTACAGGGAAAGGACGTAAGTTCCTCAGCCGTCCACCCATACTCCGTTACTAACTTAGAGCTGCAGTACGAGACGGTACACAGCGAAGAGCTGGCTCGTAGCGCTGGCATGGAATACAGCGCTGGGAAGGCTTTCCTTTACGATCACGTCGTGATGTACAAGACCTTTAGCTTCACGAACAACGTCGAAGAGGTCATCAACCAAAGCATTAACCTACCCAGACGCAGCCTTACAGGGATAATGTTGCTGTTCGCAAAGACATACACGGCAGGATTGCGTGACTCTGAGGCATTCTTTAATCCTAACATCACTAACGTAGGCGTTAGCATTAACGGAGTACCTAATAAGGTTTACTCACAAGGGATAAAGCCTGAGGACATGTACCGGGAAGTCGCGCGTAAGTTTGGCGATCAAATTAGTCCAAAGGAATTCTTTAAGGATAAGTACGCGCTGTGGATCGACATGCGCACGACAAACGACGAAGACCTACATGGTCAGGGATTGCGGCTGGTAAATACCCAGGACGGTATTACGTTGGAGATCAAGCGCACCAAACATGCCAGCGACACTACTAAGATCAACGCGTATATCTTCGTAGTCTCAGACGCGCAACTGAGCGTAGAAATGAATCAGCTAAAGAGCGTTGCGTATTGATGCGCTGCGCTCCCTCATCCAAAAAAAAAAAAGAATGAAATATCCCTTACGTATATAATGCTTCGCGTATTTGAAAACAATGAAACTAAACTGCAATGCATAGTGCAAGGCGATAAACTTTATTTCAAAGCAAAGGAAGTGGCGGCTGCGTTGGGTTACGAGCGTCCAAAAGATGCAATTAAGGCGCATGTTTGCGATAAATACAAGGTAAAGCTTAGCGAACTTAGAGTGGAGGTGAATCGCCTCCCCTCTCATTCACAGCCTAATTCCCTGTACGTAACTGAATCTGGGTTGTATCAGTTGATATTTAGCTCTAAGATGCCAACGGCAGAGACATTCCAGGATTGGGTCTTAGAGGAAGTTCTCCCTACCCTCAGGAAAACAGGTAAATATGCAATGGACAAACGCTTTGACAGTCCTAACAAGTTGGTATTCAAAATAGAAAATGAATTTGACTTGCATAAGAAGGTCGTAAACTACATACGTCGATTCCACCCTATCCTACTGCTCGCACCAGGTCTTGGAGAACTACAGGACTCAGCTAGCAAAAGGATAGTATGTTGGCAGAAAGGGTATCAGGCGGGGCAACCCGACATCTTAGTCCTTAATGCACATAAAAAACATAATGGGTTATGCCTGGAGTTGAAGACGCCTAAGGGTAACGGCGTATTATCCTCAAAACAAGAGGCGTTACTCACACAATACGAGGCAAATGGTTACCTAACCATGGTGTGCAACGATTACGACCTTATATGTAGGGAGATCGACCATTACGCGGAAGGCATTCGTGTACCTTGTCCTTGGTGTGTTAAGGCTTTTAAGACGCAGGAGGCGTTAAGGACTCACCAAAGAATATTTCATAGATATAATGATAGTTGAACAGACACACTGGCGTAATCTGACCGTTGGTCAAACTTACAAAATAAAAAATTATGTCATGTTTGAAGATATCAACCGATTGAGGTTAATCTTGATGCATGACAATGAAGAGTGCACTTTATGGGCACCTGACTGCGTGCGGTATGTCCTTCAAGGTGAGGAATACACACACGTAAGAAGTTATGGTAAAGTGAATGGTCGATGGAAGTTTGACATCGAACGCCGCACCGACGCTAATCCATTATGTGATTAGTCATCCTCATGGGCGGTTAAGTATTGGTCTGCTATGTCGGACCTCATTTTTTCTGTCATGTAATTAGTATGGTAAATTAAGGCTCCTCCTGCGAACGCTGCGATGTAAGGTAACATCATATATTATTCATTTTCCCATGCTTTTCTTACAGCAAGGTAATGGTCTAAGGGCTTGGGTCCGTCGTACAGGCAACACCAAATATGTTGACCGCTACGTATACAGCCACATCGGTTGCAAATGCCGTCCCAGTGTTCCCTGTATTCCCATCTCACGCCCTCAACGTCGTCAAAGCATACGAAGGTCTGGTCTATTTCCTTCTTACGTCGCGTGAGCACCCGGGAGGTTTCGTGGGGACAACAACGTTCGGCTAAGTCTCCGTGGGTTTCACAGACGACATCTTCGAGGTGGTAACGACGACAGCGGTATTTATGCCAGTTCTCCTCGAAGTGAGGTTCATCGCAACGGAGACAACGGTCTTTGAGGCAGACTCTGTTCTCGCGGTGATATCGTAGGGCCTGTACAGTGGACAGTTCCTTACCGCAGTCACCGCAAAGGGTACTTACGGTCTTCTGACAGACTTTCTTGGAAAGATGGTATTGCAGTCGCTGCTTGCTACTAAAAGCTCTATCACATTGCACGCACTTCATTATATATACCTTATTTTTTATTGTTATTTTGTTAAATGCTGCAAAGAGGTCTCAAGTAAGGATCTATCTTTTATTGTTATTTAGTTAAGCCCCCATTAAAAGATGAGGTATCATTCTTTCTCATTGTTGAAACCAGCAAAAAGATAATCATGTTAACCATTCTTCGATCGTGATGATTTAACAAAATAACAATAAAAGATAGACCCTTACTTGAGACCTCTTTGCAGCATTTAACAAAATAACGATAAAAAAAGAAAGACCTATGCTAATTCCTCTTGCTGGGGCTTAGTAAGATCTTCTTTGCGACCTCTTACTCTTCTCGAACGTCGTCTAAAGTCCTTTGTGCTTTAGTATCCGCGGGACACCAATGTCCAACGAAGTCTTCTTCAGAGAATACCTTATTACAGTGACAGCAGCTGTGTTTCTTACGAGGCGTCGGAGGGGTAACGATGATGCAGTCAGCAGGTAGTTCGCACGTAATGCAGTCCATATATCTATGGGGGATATCGAATGAAGTCCTTAATGGACTCCTTAGCCCAGCCCGCCATTGTCAAAAGCGCGCCAAACCGTTCTGCACGCTTCAGACCACACATTTCATCGTACAATTCCTGTACGCGCTCTTTTAACCGGTCTATCTCTTCCCTTTGCATTTCTATGGTGTCTCTTTTATCCTTTGCGTCGGCGGTAATCCTTCTTACTGCTTCCACTGGTTCCATCTATATATGAACCCAGATCACATGCCTTGTAACGCTCTGATAGTAGGACCCACCGGCTGCGGAAAGACCCAGTTCATCGTGGAGCAGCTATTAGGATCCTTTAGATACCGCTTTGACTACATAGTGCTGCTTTGTCCCACCTACGTGAATAACCGCACCTGGGAAGGCATAGGAGTGAAAGATGACGACTTCTTCGTAGATATCTTAGATCCTAACGAGTTATCCAGCCATTTGAAGTTCTGGCACAAGCAATTCCCTAAAGATACACAGACGCTCCTCATATTGGATGACATTGCCTGTGGGGACGACGTAAAAAGGCGCACCTCCGAATTAGTGAAGCTCGCCTTTAGCGGCAGACATGACAATATCAGCGTTTGGTTACTCTCGCAGCAGCTTACTAGTGTCTCTAAGCCCTTCAGGGAAAACATAGGCTCTCTCGTAGTATTTTATACTCCAAGTAAGTCTGACCTGGAAACCATCTTAAGCGACTACGGCGGTGAGATATCCAAGGAACAGTTACACGAATACATGCGGCATTTAAAAACGCACCAACATTCCAAGATGATCTTCTCTTTGAGGTTTCCGTATTCCATAAGGATCTGCGATCTTTAATATATATGGACATTGAGCAGCTCTTAGATGAAGTCCCCACGCAGTTAGATGAAAGTAACCTCAAGGAACAACTTAACATCCTCGTGTCTTCGGGGAAGTGCAAAGAAATGATAGGCAAGGAACTTACCCATGAGCAAGTTAATAAGTTGTCAGAAGAGGAGGTTAAGAAGTTCCATAAGAGGTACGAGGCCGCCCTTGCAAGTAAGACCACGGACGCCGTAGCGGACTCCGCTATCCGACTTGCCACTAAATTGCTTGGACTTGCGCTGCCCATAGACGACGTGGAGCAACTGCGGAAGGACATAAGCGAGGACTATGTTATCGCCCAAGAACTTAAGATAACCTGTGGGTGGTTGTCTTTGAAGTGCGGTAAGTTAATGGCAGTCGCCTCTGCGGCACTTCACGTAGCTCAGCACGTCGACTTGAAGGAGGTACTAGGTTCCTTTGGAACATCTTGGAAGGACTTCAAGAAGGACAGAGAAGTCGAAAAGGTCTTCCAGGCAGCACTTGCTGAGGCACCTGCAAGTGACTTATCAAGTACTTAGTCAAGTCATTCGCGGGAATTACCCAGACCGCCTCAAGTACCTAGTTAAGTCATCCTTAAGTACTTAGTCAAGTCGTCTTAAGTTACTTATCAATTCCTTCAAGTCCTTAGATATAAATGAGTGAACCAGAGTCGAAGGTAGAGCAGCCCCAAGAGGAGCAACGAATCACCAAGGCTAAATCTCCAGGCAGAGTTGCTGCCGGAAAGAAGCTCGCGGAGATGAACAGGAAGAACAAAGCCAAAAAAGAAGAAAAGGTGGAGGAAAGAGAAGAGGAATCCTTCATTAATCCCGGCTACGTCATCGGCGCGATAGGAATTGCTATAGCAGCAGGCAGCCTCTACTTACAATGGCAGGCAGCAAAGTCAGGGGTGAAATTGGAGCCAGCGCATTACACGCCTACGGAGCCGCCCGCGAGAAGGAGCAAAATCCCTGAAATGGAGTAATAACCTTCTCGCTTTGTAATATAATGTCAACCGCGTTGTTGAAAACTGTTGAAGAAGCAGCTATCATTACTTCTATTGTTGCGGGTATTGGTTGGGTAGGTAAGAAAGTGCTCAAAGAAGACTTTACTGAAGACCCAAGCAAGAGCTTCGCTAATTTTGCTAAGATGACCGCTGCCGTTGGCGGGGCTATCATGGTAAAGGATTATCTACGGAAGGAAAAGTACCTACCTAATGTATAATGGTTAGCTTAGTCGCAGGTGGAGTCATTGCAGCTTTAGCATTTACAGGGGCTAATTATGGTGGTCAATATTTGGATAGATTAGTCAGAGGCGACAAAAGCGGTGCCGCCGAAAGGAAGAGACACGACTTAGCGCTGGAGAAATATCAGCGGGACGTGGCAGCTTGGAATGAAAAAAGACAAGCTTACAGGGATTGGTTGGATAAGAACTACCAAGACAAAATGCAGGCAGACAAGAACTTCGAAAACACAGACTACGCCTTCAAACTTTATGCGCAAGCACACCCCGACTTTAGAATGAAAAAGCCTCAGTTCAAGAATTACTACCAGCCTTCTAAGAAACACAAAGACAATGAATTGGTCTTCGTAGGAGTCGCAGGGCTGGCGGGAGGCGTGGCTTTGGCGTATTTAGTCTAAGCTTGGCGCTTTGGCGCCTAGAATATAAGGATCGTCTTTTTGGAAAGCGATAAAAATAACTTTACCACTTATTTGAATCCCCCCATTAAAGCCCATAAGGTTCGGCTGGTTAGTTGCTCTTTGTACAATTCTTGGTATAATTTAATTAATGGCATGGTCACCGTGCATAAGGGGTCTAACAATTATCAAAGCGTAATGCTACCCGATGGACATTACACGCCAATCACCCTTGCTAAGGAGCTCGCCAAGCGCGGTTATACTCTCACCACAGGGCTGCCGCACGAAATGACCTTCAAACATAATCTTCCTAACAATTTCTCGGTAACCCTAGGAAAAGCTGATGCATTAGGATCTTTACTAGGTGTCTCAGGCAAGGAAATTACCAACACAGCCATACCTGTGAAATGGAAAGTCGCATCCTCTTACGAAGTCTATTGCGACTTGGTTCATAGTTACAACAATGGAGAAAAGTGTTCTCTTATGTCCAAGTTTCTGCCCAAAGGTAATCCATTTGACCCAGTAGAATACACTCCCATTTCTTTAAGCTATGACTTATCTCATTTGGTAGAAAGCATAAACATTACCATTAAAGTGGACGGAAAGACGGTGGATTTCAACGGACGCAAGATCAATCTTGTCCTATCCTTCGCTTGAATCAAGCGAAGCGCGATTCTATTCATATAATGGGCCGCGTAGAGGACAAACTCAAAAGGATTTACTATGGGCCTGAAGGCTATTGGAAAGGAGCATCGGCCATCAAGAACCTCGCGACCGCGGCCAGGGTATCAGAAGAAACGGCTAAGAACTGGCTAAGAAAACAAACCCTCTGGCAGGTTTATCTTCCCGTGCCCAAGTACATTCCCAGGCCCAGCTTTACCGTAAATGCCCCCAATGAAGTTCATCAGGCAGATTTGCTTTTCTTGCCGCACGACAAGGTGAGAAGAAAGACCTATAGGTACGCTTTGACCGTAGTCGATATCGCAAGCAGATACAAGGACGCCGAACCTATAACCAGCAAGGATTCTGGGGAAGTCGCAGAAGCCCTAGGTAGGGTTTATAAGCGCGTCTTGAAATGGCCTAAGCTGCTGCAAGTGGATGCGGGAACGGAGTTTATGGGCGTGGTTACCAAGACCCTGAAAGACCACGACACTAAGATTAGAAGAGCTAAAGCAGAGTACCACAGGGGTCAGAGCATCGTCGAAAGATTCAATAAGACCTTGGCCGAGCGTCTCTTTGGGTACCAGTATTGGAAAGAGCTGGAAGATCCCTCCAAACGCAACAGGGAATGGACTCAGAGGCTCCCCCAGGTCGTCGCAGCTTTGAACAACGAGGCGGCCAGGGCTACGGGAATGAAACCCAAGGATGCCATAAAAAAGAAACACGTGGAACACAAGTCCTTCATCAGAAGTTCGAGGGCAGTCTTCCCCCAGGAAAAAAGATTAGGCGATGTCACGGTTCGATATCTCTATGAGTCGGGTGAATTAGAAGGAGGATCCAAAAGAGCTACGGATCCTAATTGGTCTTTGGAAACTTATCAGATCCGAAGTGCGATAGCTAAGAAGGGCCAGCCCATCTTGTATTATCTTCATGATGGTCCCACGCGTGGGTTCGTCAAAGAAGAACTGCTTATCGTGTGATGTCCGAATGCTATCGTATGCACTCCGTCATCACACATCCATCGCTTACCGTCAAATGCAGACAGTGACACCTTCTCCTGCGTGACGTTATGTATCTGATGACCATAGCTGCGCAGGCTGTTCATCTTATGCCGCTGTTCCTTGCGTGTTCGTAATACGTTGAGGTAGGACTCGTGCGTAATGTCCTTCTTAACCACATACTTTTTTACGCCTTTAGCTTTCTTTTCTACGCCGTCTAACTTTAGCACGCTGTACATCTTTGGTTTCAGACCCACGTACTCTACTATGGGTTTTCCTAACATTTCGTCTTTCATCTTCCCAATTACCTTCTTATTCTTCGCAGAGTAAAGGAAGTGCTCCTTCGGGTAACCGCTGGTGTCGTACTCGTCTATGTCGGGGAGGCAGTCTTTGTAAACGTCTTCCGTTTGCACTTCTAGAATTAGGGAGTCGGTGTCTGTGTACAGGAGGCGACAGCGGTCTCCGTACTTTGGCTTAAGCTTATCGTAGTAGAACTCATACATAAGCAGCTTCGATAGATCCAGCACCGTAAAGCCTGTGTAAACGGGCTTGTTTAGTAAGAGGTTTGCCCTTTTCATGTGAATCACGTAGAAGTTCAGCATTTCTACGTATCTAACGAAGCCTGGCTGTGACACGTATGCTTCTGCTTCCTCTTTGGTGCTGACTATTTTTACGCTTACGCGCTTGCGGATGTTCTCCATTGTCTTTCCGAACACGCTGTTGTTCATCAGTTTGAAGAGGTTTTTCTCGAAGTCATTTTTCGCTGCGGTACGCTTTTGCGTGTTAAAGTCAATGTAGGGGCGCATCCAGGGTTCCTGCGTGAATTTTAGGACTCTGTGGATCTTCTCTACGCGCATTCCGTGTCGCACGTAGAACTGCAGGTTGCGGTAATGTACCACATACTTCTTCTTATCCATCAGGTTCATAGTTAGTTTCCTGTACGGTTTGTAACCAGGGCACATTTGCTTTTGCAGCGGACTTAGCTGCTTAAATGGTATCTCTATCGCTTCTGGTGCTAAGGGAAACTCATTGTGTTCGTCGTGCAGGCGCTCTGGGTACTCCAGATCCACTTCTAAAACGTAACCCTTGTCTTCCTCCTTTCCTACCTGCATGTAGAAGTCTATCGGCTTCACTGGATCCCATTCGAAGTCTCTCACAGGTAGGTACTGTGACATTGCCCAACCATAAAGGTTATTCGCATCCAGGTAGTAAATGTATGTGGTTGGTTTCTCTGGGTCGTGCTCTACTAAGGGGTTGTTTGCGCGGGCGTAACGTCGGCTGGGCCCGCATACGCCGCCACGAATACCGTCTTCCATAAACCGATACATGTCGTACTCCGTTAGGAGATCCAACTGCGCATTTGTCTTCTTTAACAAAGCACTCCAGCTGAGCCCAGGAGCCGTGTAGAAATTAGCGGGATCCAATCCGTAATATTCCATAGCCATCTTTCTGAAGCTTTGGAAAACATCTGCAAGCAGCACTACGTCAGACCTTAGGTAGATGTCGTGGTAGTCCCCCATGTTCTCACAGGAGTACTTTTCCCACACGTCTAACGCATGCTGGTACTCCTCATCCTTTATGCCGGACTCGTTTAGGGTGCTGTAGAAGCGATCTTTGGGTGGTAGGGACTCTTTGAATCGATCCCAGGAATCCATGTATTCATATGGGTAGACTCCTTTCCTTTCCGCGCCATATTGACTGGAAATGGGAAAGTTGGTGTTATACTTTACGAGGTTTGCTAAGGAGTCCGCCATAAACTGCTGCGAATCTAAGAACTTTAGCTTACCCACAGTTACGGACATGTAGCGCTCTTTGTTGTTGGGTATGCATTTGACGTCGGAGCCGTCTGTTCCTTGTAGTAGCAAATGGGAGTCGTACCCGCGGAGGTTGTGAAAGAACACCGGAATCTCCATATCTGGATTTACTTTGAAGTTTATATTGCATTTCCAATGAGCCGCTCCTCTGTATTTACCAGTGATGTGGCAGTGATCCCTAACCTTATCCACATAGAAATCCTCAACAAATGCTTCGTGGCAGTGAATGCAGTGCGTGGAGGGCTTTCCCGGCTTCTCACCTTTCTTAGCATACTTCCCGCATTTAAAATGAGCTTCTCCTAGATACTTTCCATCTTCATCCCACGCTTTCTTGGCTCGTCTTCCAAACTGAAGAAGCGTATGTTGGCAAATGTGGCATTTTTTTGCCTTGTTAAAAGCCTCCTGGTTCTCTTTGGTAAATTCCATCTTCTTTGGACGTCTTAATTGTTCTCTTATCTCCCCCTCCTCTTCTCGCAATGCTTCTAGAAACTCATCAGCTGCGTTCTTACCTCGGTAAATCACAGGAGGGTTTGCTTTACCGTCTGATCTGACTACTATGTAACCAAAGGAGCAGATCTCGTGTAATCCTACCTTATTCGTGGCACCACGTTTCTGCTCTTCCTTAGTTATCAACGCTTCGAAGTCTGCATATATCACGTAAGGCACTTGCATCTGCTTTTGATGGTTTGCGTATGAAAGCTCTTTGTTGGTGGGCATCTGGATCCGTTGCGCCACTTCTTCGACTCCGCGGCAGATCTCATCGTGTTTCTTTAGGGTATTTAAGGATGTAAATGACAGCAAGCAGCAGTCGCAGAAGTACTTTTTGCCTTTGTGCTTAGTATGTCTGTAGAATAGTCTGCTAATGTGTTTAACCCATGAGTAGTGTCCGCCGTGGTAGAATAAATGTACGCGCTCTCCTTTACTTTTTGACAGAACTAACGGTACTATCGTCTGCTCTCTGACTCCGTAAACGTTAATTGCTAGATCGTTTATTTCCTCAAATGTGGGGATGTCTATCAACTGCATGGGAAATTCCACACCATCCCACTCTAAATCGTCTGTGGGATACTTACTTGTCCTACAGGGATCCTTCTCTGCTGGATACAGTGCAGACCTGATTGCCCACATAAAGCATCGATTGTCTTCATTCTTCACGTTTACAATAGCCTTCTTCCTTTCTACCCACGTTGGTAGCGGTACGTAACTCCCCCCTCGTATGGGTACGTACCTGGCCATACTTATCTCTATTCCTTCAACCTCCTCTACTGTCCAACCCGATCCTTCTTTCGTGTAGTTAGACAGCGACTCCATTATTGCTTCTAAGGCTTCACTGAGTGACCTATCCAGATTCGTGGATTCTAATATCACTAACGACTTTGATCGCAACATTGCTGTCGTCATTACCTCGTCTTTTGACAAACTTACTTCTACCATTATGCTCGCTTTCAGGGCTCCTAATTCTTCTATACCTTTTCGGAGAGTCCTTTTAACCTTCCTTTCTGACTGACGCCAAAACTGTCTAACGTCAATCTCACCGTTACCGGGTATTGACACCGTGCTGAAGTTGCTTTGGGATTCCATCTATATAATAGGAAATATTTTATACCTAATACCAAGCACTTTTTAGGTCGTCGTAGTCGTACTCACAGTCTTGACAATGCCAAAACAATTTAACCTTAGTCTCAAACTTCTTACCACATCCACAATCATAACTGCTCATACACTTCGTCTTCATTTTCAAATGCTTTTTCACATCCGCTTCTTTCTTAAAAGTTCTCTTACATTCTTCGCACTCCATATATAGACTAACATATTTGCGCTGTTGCCCTCAACCACACTTGGAGTGGGGGTCGTCCGTAGGTGGATTTTTGACACGGGTCTTACCCCGTGTTGAGATTGCGCTGGAACCCCCATTCCCTATACTACTAACACACACTTACACACACTTACACGCGCATACACTCATTTACACACACTTATATAAACTTACACACACTTACACACACTACACAAACTTACACACACTTATACACACTCTTACACACACTTACACACACTTACATACACTTACACACATTTACACACACGTACACTTTACAACACACACTTACACACACCTACACACACTTACACACACTTACGCACACTTACCCACAATTACACACACTTACATACACTTACACACACTTAGACACTCTTGCACACACTTAAACAAACTCTTACAAACACTTAAACACACACACCCATACACATTTACACACATATACACACATTTATACACTCTTAAACACACTAATACACACACTTACACACTCTTACACACACTTTCACATATTTATAGACACTTAAACACATTTGCACAAACTTGTAAAGACATGCTAACTTTTGCACACACTTACACACACATACACACACTTAAACACACTTACACACACTTACACACACTTACACACAGTTACATACACTTACCCACAATAACACACACTTACACATACTTACACACAATTACACACACTTAAACAAACTCTTAACAGCATTTAAACACCCACACGCTTACACATTTACACACATATACACACATATACACATACTTAAACACACTCTTACACTCACACACATTTACACACACTTACACACTACTACATAAACTTACACACTCTTACACACACTTACACATATTCATATATACTAACAAACACTTCCACGCACTTGAAAACACTTGCACACACTTGCGCACACTTGCACTCACTTATACACACTTATACACACTTACACACACTTACACACACTTACACACATTTACACACAATTACACACACTTAAACAAACACTTAAACACACACGCCCATACAAATGTACACACATATACACACATTTACACATACTTAAACACACTCTTGCACTCACTTACACACTCTTGCACAGACGTACACACTACTACATACACTTACACACTCTTACACACACTTACACATATTTATAGACACTTACAAACACTTGCACAGACTTGAAAACACTGGCACACTCTTGCACACACTTACTCCGACTTACACACACTTACATACACTTACACACACTTACACACACTTACATGCGCATACACTCATTTACACACATTTACATAAACTTACACACACTTACACACACTACACAAACTTACACACACTTATACACACTCTAACACACACTTACACACACTTACACGCGCATACACTCATTTACACACACTTACATAAACTTACACACACTTACACACACTACACAAACTTACACACACTTATACACACTCTTACACACACTTACACACACTTACACACACTTACACACATTTACACACACGTACACACTACAACACACACTTACACACACCTACACACACTTACACACACTTACGCACACTTACCCACACTTACACACACTTACATACACTTACACACACTTAGACACTCTTGCACACACTTAAACAAACTCTTACAAACACTTAAACACACACACCCATACACATTTACACACATATACACACATTTATACACTCTTAAACACACTAATACACACACTTACACACTCTTACACACACTTTCACATATTTATAGACACTTAAACACATTTGCACAAACTTGTAAAGACATGCACACTTTTGCACACACTTACACACACTTACACACACTTAAACACACTTACACACACTTACACACAGTTACATACACTTACCCACAATAACACACACTTACACATACTTACACACAATTACACACACTTACACACACTTACATAAACTTACACACACCTACACACACTTACACACACTTAAACAAACTCTTATAAACACTTAAAAACACACACCCATACACATTTACACACATATACACACATTTACACACTTTTAAACACACTCTTACACTCACTTACACACATTTACACACACTTACACACTACTACATACACTTACACACTCTTAAACACACTTACACATATTTATGGACACTTACAAACACTTGCACACACTTGAAAACACTTGCACACACTTCCACACACTTGCACACACTTGCAAACTCTTGCAAACACTTACAAACACTTATACACACTTACACACACTTACACACATTTACACACACTTACACACACTTAAACAAACTCTTAACAGCATTTAAACACCCACACTCTTACACATTTACACACATATACACACATTTACAAATACTTAAACACACTCTTACACTCACTTACACACATTTACACACACTTACACGTTACTACATAAACTTACACACTCTTACACACACTTACACATATTCATAGACACTTACAAACACTTCCACGCACTTGAAAACACTTGCACAAACTTGCACACTCTTGCACACACTTGCACACACTTGCACTCACTTATACACACTTATACACACTTACACACACTTACACACAATTACACACACTTAAACAAACTCTTAACAGCATTTAAACACCCACACGCTTACACATTTACACACATATACACACATTTACACATACTTAAACACACTCTTACACTCACTTACACACATTTACACACACTTACACACTACTACATAAACTTACACACTCTTACACACACTTACACATATTCATAGACACTTACAAACACTTCCACGCACTTGAAAACACTTGCACACACGTGCACGCACTTGCACACACTTGCACACACTTGCACACACTTGCACTCACTTATACACACTTACACAAACTTACACACACTTACACACACTTATACAAATACTTAAACACACACGCCCATACACATTTAAACACATATACACACATTTACACATACTTAAACACACTCTTACACTCACTTACACACATTTACACACACTTACACACTACTACATAAACTTACACACTCTTACACACACTTACGCATATTCATAGACACTTACAAACACTTGCACAGACTTGAAAACACTTGCACACCTTGCACACACTTGCACACACTTGCACACACTTGCACACTTGCACACACTTGCACACACTTGCACACACTTGCACACACTTGCAAACCCTTGCACACACTTGCACACACTTGCACACACTTGCACACACTTGCACACACTTGCACACACTTGCACACACTTGCACACACTTGCACACACTTGCAAACACTTGCAAACACTTACAAACACTTTTACACACTTACACACACCTACAACACTTACACACACCTACACACACTTACACACACTTACACACATTTACACACACTTAAACAAACTCTTAACAACACTTAAACACACACACCCATACACATTTACACACATATACACACATTTACACATACTTAAACACACGCTTACACTCACTTACACACATTGACACACACTTACACACTACTACATACACTTACAAACTCTTACAAACACTTACACATATTTATAGACACTTACAAACACTTGCACACACTTGAAAACACTTGCACTCACTTTCACACACTTACACAGACTTACACACACTTACATACACTTACACACACTTACACACACTTACACGCGCTTACACTCACTTACACACACTTACATAAACTTACACCCACACACACTACACAAACTTACACACACTTATACACACTCTAACACACACTTCATACACTTACACGCGCATACACTCATTTACACACACTTACATAAATTTACACACACTTACACACACTACACAAACTTATACACACTTATACACACACTTACACACACTTACACACTTACACACATTTACACACACGTACACTTTACAACACACACTTACACACACCTACACACACTTACACACACTTACTCACACTTACCCACAATTAAACACACTTACATACACTTACACACACTTAGACACTCTTGCACACACTTAAACAAACTCTTACAAACACTTAAACACACACACCCATACACATTTACACACATATACACACATTTATACACTCTTAAACACACTAATACACACACTTACACCCTCTTACACACACTTTCACATATTTATAGACACTTAAACACATTTGCACACACTTGTAAAAACATCCAAAGACTTGCACACACTTACACACACTTACACACACTTAAACACACTTACACACACTTACACATACTTACACACAGTTACATACACTTACCCACAATAACACACACTTACGCATACTTACACACAATTACACACACTTACACACACTTACACACACTTACATAAACTTACACACACCTACACACACTTACACACACTTAAACAAACTCTTATAAACACTTAAAAACACACACCCATACACATTTACACACATATACACACATTTACACACTTTTAAACACACTCTTACACTCACTTACACACATTTACACACACTTACACACTACTACATACACTTACACACTCTTAAACACACTTACACATATTTATGGACACTTACAAACACTTCCACGCACTTGAAAACACTTGCACACACTTGCACACACTTGCACACACTTGCACACACTTGCACACACTTACACACACTTAAACAAACTCTTAACAGCATTTAAACACCCACACGCTTACACATTTACACACATATACACACATTTACACATACTTAAACACACTCTTACACTCACTTACACACATTTACACACACTTACACACTACTACATAAACTTACACACTCTTACACACACTTACACATATTCATAGACACTTACAAACACTTCCACGCACTTGAAAACACTTGCACACACTTGCACACACTTGCACTCACTTATACACACTTATACACACTTACACACACTTACACACAATTACACACAATTACACACAATTACACACACTTACATGCGCATACACTCATTTACACACACTTACATAAACTTACATACACTTACACACACTACACACACTTACACACACTTATACACACTCTTACACACTCTAACAAACGCTTACATACGCTTACAAACACTTACACACACTTATACACACTTACACAGCGTTACACACACTTACACACACTTACACACACTTAAACACACTTACACACACTTACACACACTTACACACAGTTACATACACTTACCCACAATAACACACACTTACAAATACTTACACACAATTACACACACTTACACACACTTACATAAACTTACACACACCTACACAATTTACACACACTGAAACAAACTCTTATAAACACTTAAAAACACACACCCATACACATTTACACACATATACACACATTTACACACTTTTAAATACACTCTTACACTCACTTACACACATTTACACACACTTACACACTACTACATACACTTACCCACTCTTAAACACACTTACACATATTTATGGACACTTACAAACACTTGCACACACTTGAAAACACTTGCACACACTTCCACACACTTGCACATACTTGCAAACACTTACAAACACTTATACACACTTACACACACTTACACACACCTACACAAACTTACACACACTTACACACACTTAAACAAACTCTTAACAGCATTTAAACACCCACACGCTTACACATTTACACACATATACACACATTTACACATACTTAAACACACTCTTACACTCACTTACACATATTCATAGACACTTACAAACACTTCCACGCACTTGAAAACACTTGCACACACTTGTACACACTTGCACACACTTACACACACTTACACACACTTAAACAAACTCTTAACAGCATTTAAACACCCACACGCTTACACATTTACACACATATACACACATTTACCCACTTTTAAACACACTCTTACACTCACTTACACACATTTACACACACTTACACACTACTACATAAACTTACACACTCTTACACACACTTACACATATTCATAGACACTTACAAACACTTCCACGCCCTTGAAAACACTTGCACACACTTGTACACACTTGCACACACGTGCACGCACTTGCACACACTTGCACAAACTTGCACACACTTGCACTCACTTATACACACTTACACAAACTTACACACACTTACACACACTTATACAAATACTTAAACACACACGCCCATACACATTTAAACACATATACACACATTTACACATACTTAAACACACTCTTACACTCACTTACACACATTTACACACACTTACACACTACTACATAAACTCACACACTCTTACACACACTTACGCATATTCATAGACACTTACAAACACTTGCACAGACTTGAAAACACTTGCACACCTTGCACACACGTGCACACACTTGCACACACTTGCACACACTTGCACACACTTGCACACTTGCACACACTTGCACACACTTGCACACACTTGCACACACTTGCACACACTTGCACACCCTTGCACACACTTGCACACACTTGCACACACTTGCACACACTTGCACACACTTGCACACACTTGCACACACTGGCACACACTTGCACACACTTGCACACACTTGCACACACTTGCAAACACTTGCAAACACTTACAAACACTTTTATACACTTACACACACCTACAACACTTACACACACCTACACACACTTACACACACTTACACACATTTACACACACTTAAACAAACTCTTAACAACACTTAAACACACACACCCATACACATTTACACACATATACACACATTTACACATACTTAAACACACGCTTACACTCACTTACACACATTGACACACACTTACACACTACTACATACACTTACACACTCTTACACACACTTACACATATTTATAGACACTTACAAACACTTGCACACACTTGAAAACACTTGCACTCACTTTCACACACTTACACAGACTTACACACACTTACATACACTTACACACACTTACACACACTTACATGCGCATACACTCATTTACACACACTTACATAAACTTACACCCACACACACTACACACACTTACACACACTTACACACACTTACACACACTTACACACACTTACACACACTTACACACACTTACACACACTTACACACACTTACACACACTTACACACACTTACACACACTTACACACACTTACACCCACTTACACACACTTACACACACTTGCACACACTTGCACACACTTGCACACACTTGCACTCACTTATACACACTTACACAAACTTACACACACTTACACACACTTATACAAATACTTAAACACACACGCCCATACACATTTAAACACATATACACACATTTACACATACTTAAACACACTCTTACACTCACTTACACACATTTACACACACTTACACACTACTACATAAACTTACACACTCTTACACACACTTACGCATATTCATAGACACTTACAAACACTTGCACAGACTTGAAAACACTTGCACACCTTGCACACACTTGCACACACTTGCACACACTTGCACACTTGCACACACTTGCACACACTTGCACACACTTGCACACACTTGCAAACGCTTGCACACACTTGCACACACTTTCACACACTTGCACACACTTTCACACACTTTCACACACTTTCACACACTTGCACACACTTGCACACACTTGCAAACACTTGCAAACACTTACAAACACTTTTATACACTTACACACACTTACAACACTTACACACACTTACACACACTTACACACACTTACACACATTTACACACACTTAAACAAACTCTTAACAACACTTAAACACACACACCCATACACATTTACACACATATACACACATTTACACATACTTAAACACACACTTACACTCACTTACACACATTTACACACACTTACACACTACTACATACACTTACACACTCTTACACACACTTACACATATTTATAGACACTTACAAACACTTGCACACACTTGAAAACACTTGCACTCACTTTCACACACTTACACAGACTTACACACACTTACATACACTTACACACACTTACACACACTTACATGCGCATACACTCATTTACACACACTTACATAAACTTACACCCACACACACTACACAAACTTACACACACTTATACACACTCTAACACACACTTCATACACTTACACGCGCATACACTCATTTACACACACTTACATAAACTTACACACACTTACACACACTACACAAACTTATACACACTTATACACACACTTACACACACTTACACACTTACACACATTTACACACACGTACACACTACAACACACACTTACACACACCTACACACACTTACACACACTTACTCACACTTACCCACACTTACACACACTTACATACACTTACACACACTTAGACACTCTTGCACACACTTAAACAAACTCTTACAAACACTTAAACACACACACCCATACACATTTACACACATATACACACATTTATACACTCTTAAACACACTAATACACACACTTACACACTCTTACACACACTTTCACATATTTATAGACACTTAAACACATTTGCACACACTTGTAAAAACATCCAAACACTTGCACACACTTACACACACTTACACACACTTAAACACACTTACACACACTTACACATACTTACACACAGTTACATACACTTACCCACAATAACACACACTTACACATACTTACACACAATTACACACACTTACACACACTTACACACACTTACATAAACTTACACACACCTACACACACTTACACACACTTAAACAAACTCTTATAAACACTTAAAAACACACACCCATACACATTTACACACATATACACACATTTACACACTTTTAAACACACTCTTACACTCACTTACACACATTTACACACACTTACACACTACTACATACACTTACACACTCTTAAACACACTTACACATATTTATGGACACTTACAAACACTTCCACACACTTGAAAACACTTGCACACACTTGCACACACTTGCACACACTTGCACACACTTACACACACTTAAACAAACTCTTAACAGCATTTAAACACCCACACGCTTACACATTTACACACATATACACACATTTACACATACTTAAACACACTCTTACACTCACTTACACACATTTACACACACTTACACACTACTACATAAACTTACACACTCTTACACACACTTACACATATTCATAGACACTTACAAACACTTCCACGCACTTGAAAACACTTGCACACACTTGCACACACTTGCACTCACTTATACACACTTATACACACTTACACACACTTACACACAATTACACACAATTACACACAATTACACACACTTACATGCGCATACACTCATTTACACACACTTACATAAACTTACACACACTTACACACACTACACACACTTACACACACTTATACACACTCTTACACACTCTAACAAACGCATACATACGCTTACAAACACTTACACACACTTATACACACTTACACAGCGTTACACACACTTACACACACTTACACACACTTAAACACACTTACACACACTTACACACACTTACACACAGTTACATACACTTACCCACAATAACACACACTTACAAATACTTACACACAATTACACACACTTACACACACTTACACACACTTACATAAACTTACACACACCTACACAATTTACACACACTGAAACAAACTCTTATAAACACTTAAAAACACACACCCATACACATTTACACACATATACACACATTTACACACTTTTAAATACACTCTTACACTCACTTACACACATTTACACACACTTACACACTACTACATACACTTACCCACTCTTAAACACACTTACACATATTTATGGACACTTACAAACACTTGCACACACTTGAAAACACTTGCACACACTTCCACACACTTGCACATACTTGCAAACACTTACAAACACTTATACACACTTACACACACTTACACACACCTACACACACTTACACACACTTACACACACTTAAACAAACTCTTAACAGCATTTAAACACCCACACGCTTACACATTTACACACATATACACACATTTACACATACTTAAACACACTCTTACACTTACTTACACATATTCATAGACACTTACAAACACTTCCACGCACTTGAAAACACTTGCACACACTTGTACACACTTGCACACACTTACACACACTTACACACACTTAAACAAACTCTTAACAGCATTTAAACACCCACACGCTTACACATTTACACACATATACACACATTTACACATACTTAAACACACGCTTACACTCACTTACACACATTGACACACACTTACGCACTACTACATACACTTACAAACTCTTACAAACACTTACACATATTTATAGACACTTACAAACACTTGCACACACTTGAAAACACTTGCACTCACTTTCACACACTTACACAGACTTACACACACTTACATACACTTACACACACTTACACACACTTACATGCGCATACACTCATTTACACACACTTACATAAACTTACACCCACACACACTACACACCTTACACACACTTACACACACTTACACACACTGACACACACTTACACACACTTACACACACTTACACACACTTACACACACTTACACACACTTACACACACTTACACACACTTACACCCACTTACACACACTTACACACACTTACACACACTTGCACACACTTGCACACACTTGCACTCACTTATACACACTTACACAAACTTACACACACTTACACACACTTATACAAATACTTAAACACACACGCCCATACACATTTAAACACATATACACACATTTACACATACTTAAACACACTCTTACACTCACTTACACACATTTACACACACTTACACACTACTACATAAACTTACACACTCTTACACACACTTACGCATATTCATAGACACTTACAAACACTTGCACAGACTTGAAAACACTTGCACACCTTGCACACACTTGCACACACTTGCACACACTTGCACACTTGCACACACTTGCACACACTTGCACACACTTGCACACACTTGCACACCCTTGCACACACTTGCACACACTTGCACACACTTGCACACACTTGCACACACTGGCACACACTTGCACACACTTGCACACACTTGCACACACTTGCAAACACTTGCAAACACTTACAAACACTTTTATACACTTACACACACCTACAACACTTACACACACCTACACACACTTACACACACTTACACACATTTACACACACTTAAACAAACTCTTAACAACACTTAAACACACACACCCATACACATTTACACACATATACACACATTTACACATACTTAAACACACGCTTACACTCACTTACACACATTGACACACACTTACGCACTACTACATACACTTACAAACTCTTACAAACACTTACACATATTTATAGACACTTACAAACACTTGCACACACTTGAAAACACTTGCACTCACGTTCACACACTTACACAGACTTACACACACTTACATACACTTACACACACTTACACACACTTACATGCGCATACACTCATTTACACACACTTACATAAACTTACACACACACACACTACACAAACTTACACACACTTATACACACTCTAACACACACTTCATACACTTACACGCGCATACACTCATTTACACACACTTACATAAATTTACACACACTTACACACACTACACAAACTTATACACACTTATACACACACTTACACACACTTACACACTTACACACATTTACACACACGTACACTTTACAACACACACTTACACACACCTACACACACTTACACACACTTACGCACACTTACCCACAATTAAACACACTTACATACACTTACACACACTTAGACACTCTTGCACACACTTAAACTAACTCTTACAAACACTTAAACACACACACCCATACACATTTACACACATATACACACATTTATACACTCTTAAACACACTAATACACACACTTACACCCTCTTACACACACTTTCACATATTTATAGACACTTAAACACATTTGCACACACTTGTAAAAACATCCAAAGACTTGCACACACTTACACACACTTACACACACTTAAACACACTTACACACACTTACACATACTTACACACAGTTACATACACTTACCCACAATAACACACACTTACACATACTTACACACAATTACACACACTTACACACACTTACACACACTTACATAAACTTACACACACCTACACACACTTACACACACTTAAACAAACTCTTATAAACACTTAAAAACACACACCCATACACATTTACACACATATACACACATTTACACACTTTTAAATACACTCTTACACTCACTTACACACATTTACACACACTTACACACTACTACATACACTTACACACTCTTAAACACACTTACACATATTTATGGACACTTACAAACACTTCCACGCACTTGAAAACACTTGCACACACTTGCACACACTTGCACACACTTGCACACACTTACACACACTTAAACAAACTCTTAACAGCATTTAAACACCCACACGCTTACACATTTACACACATATACACACATTTACACATACTTAAACACACTCTTACACTCACTTACACACATTTACACACACTTACACACTACTACATAAACTTACACACTCTTACACACACTTACACATATTCATAGACACTTACAAACACTTCCACGCACTTGAAAACACTTGCACACACTTGCACACACTTGCACTCACTTATACACACTTATACACACTTACACACACTTACACACAATTACACACAATTACACACAATTACACACAATTACACACACTTACATGCGCATACACTCATTTACACACACTTACATAAACTTACATACACTTACACACACTACACACACTTACACACACTTATACACACTCTTACACACTCTAACGAACGCTTACATACGCTTACAAACACTTACACACACTTATACACACTTACACAGCGTTACACACACTTACACACACTTACACACACTTAAACACACTTACACACACTTACACACACTTACACACAGTTACATACACTTACCCACAATAACACACACTTACAAATACTTACACACAATTACACACACTTACACACACTTACACACACTTACATAAACTTACACACACCTACACAATTTACACACACTGAAACAAACTCTTATAAACACTTAAAAACACACACCCATACACATTTACACACATATACACACATTTACACACTTTTAAATACACTCTTACACTCACTTACACACATTTACACACACTTACACACTACTACATACACTTACCCACTCTTAAACACACTTACACATATTTATGGACACTTACAAACACTTGCACACACTTGAAAACACTTGCACACACTTCCACACACTTGCACATACTTGCAAACACTTACAAACACTTATACACACTTACACACACTTACACACACCTACACACACTTACACACACTTACACACACTTAAACAAACTCTTAACAGCATTTAAACACACACACGCTTACACATTTACACACATATACACACATTTACACATACTTAAACACACTCTTACACTTACTTACACATATTCATAGACACTTACAAACACTTCCACGCACTTGAAAACACTTGCACACACTTGTACACACTTGCACACACTTACACACACTTACACACACTTAAACAAACTCTTAACAGCATTTAAACACACACACGCTTACACATTTACACACATATACACACATTTACACATACTTAAACACACTCTTACACTCACTTACACACATTTACACACACTTACACACTACTACATAAACTTACACACTCTTACACACACTTACACATATTCATAGACACTTACAAACACTTCCACGCCCTTGAAAACACTTGCACACACTTGTACACACTTGCACACACTTGCACACACTTGCACTCACTTATACACACTTATACACACTTACACACACTTACACACACTTACACACAATTACACACAATTACACACACTTAAACAAACACTTAAACACACACGCCCATACACATTTACACACATATACACACATTTACACATACTTAAACACACTCTTGCACTCACTTACAAACTCTTGCACAGACGTACACACTACTACATACACTTACACACTCTTACACACACTTACACATATTTATAGACACTTACAAACACTTGCACAGACTTGAAAACACTTGCACACACTTGCACACACTTGCACACACTTGCAAACACTTGCAAACACTTACAAACACTTTTACACACTTACACACACCTACAACACTTACACACACCTACACACACTTACACACACTTACACACATTTACACACACTTAAACAAACCCTTAACAACACTTAAACACACACACCCATACACATTTACACACATATACACACATTTACACATACTTAAACACACTCTTACACTCACTTACACATATTGACACACACTTACACACTACTAAATAAACTTACACACTCTTATACACACTTACACATATTCATAGACACTTACAAACACTTCCACGCACTTGAAAACACTTGCACATACTTGCACACACTAGCACAAACTTGCACACACTTGCACACACTTGCACACACTTGCACACACTTGCACACACTTGCACTCACTTATACACACTTACACACAATTACAGACGATTACACACACTTACACACACTTAAACAAACTCTTACAAACAATTAAACACACACACCCATACAAATTTACACACATATACACACATTTACACATACGTAAACACACTCTTACAATCACTTACACACATTTACACACACTTCAACACTACTATATACACTAACACCCTCTTACACACACTTACACACGCTTACACACGCTTACAAACACTTACACACACTTATACACACTTACACAGCGTTACACACACTTACACAGACTTACACACACTTACCTACACTGACACACACTTACACACATTTTCACACGCTTATACACGCTTACACACACTTGCATAGACTTACACACACTAACACACACTTACACAGACTTACACACGCTTATACCCACTTACACAGACTTACACAGACTTGCACACGCTTACACATATACGTACACACACTTACACACACTTACACACACTTACACACACTTACACACACTTACACACACTTACACACACTTACACACACTTACACACACTTACACACACTTATACACACTCTAACACACACTTACACAAACTTACACGCGCATACACTCATTTACACACACTTACATCAACTTACACACACTTACACACACTACACAAACTTACACACACTTATGCACAATCTTACACACACTTACACACATTTACAAACACGTACACACTACAACACACACTTACACACACATACACACACTTACACCACACTTACTCAAACTTACACACACTTATACACACTTACACACTTACACACACTTACACACACTTACACACACTTAAACAAACTCTTAACAGCATTTAAACACACACACGCTTACACGCTTACACATTTACACACATATACACACATTTACACATACTTAAACACACTCTTACACTCACTTACACACATTTACACACACTTACACACTACTACATAAACTTACACACTCTTACACACACTTACGCATATTCATAGACACTTACAAACCACTTCCACGCCCTTGAAAACACTTGCACACACTTGTACACACTTGCACACACTTACACACACTTACACTCACTTATACACACTTATACACACTTACACACACTTACACACACTTACACACAATTACACACAATTACACACACTTAAACAAACACTTAAACACACACTCCCATACAAATGTACACACATATACACACATTTACACATACTTAAACACACTCTTGCACTCACTTACACACTCTTGCACAGACGTACACACTACTACATACACTTACACACTCTTACACACACTTACACATATTATAGACACTTACAAACACTTGCACAGACTTGAAAACACTTGCACACACTTGCACACACTTGCACACACTTGCAAACACTTGCACACACTTGCACACACTTGCACACACTGCACACACGTGCACACACTGCAAACACTTGCAAACACTTGCAAACACTTACAAACACGGTGACACACGTACACACACCGACAACACGGACAGACACCGTACACACACGGACACACACGGACACACAGTGACACACACGTAAACAAACTCGTAACAACTTGTGAAACACACACACCCATACACATGTACACAACATATACACACATTTACACATACTTAAACACACTCTTACACTCACTTACACACATTGACACACACTTACACACTACTACATTAAACTTACACACTCTTATACACATTTACACATATTCATAGACACTTACAAACACTTCCACGCACTTGAAAACACTTGCACATACTTGCACACACTAGCACACACTTGCACACACTTGCACACCCTATCACTCACTTATACACACTTACACACAATTACAGACGATTACACACACTTACACACACTTAAACAAACTCTTACAAACAATTAAACACACACACCCATACACATTACACACATATACACACATTTACACATACGTAAACACACTCTTACAATCACTTACACACATTTACACACACTTCAACACTACTACATACACTAACACACACTTTACACACACTTACACACGCTTACACACGCTTACAAACACTTACACACACTTATACACACTTACACAGCGTTACACACACTTACACAGACTTACACACAATTACATACACTTACACACACTTACACACATTTTCACACGCTTATACACGCTTACACACACTTGCATAGACTTACACATACTAACACACACTTACACAGACTTACACACGCTTATACCCACTTACACAGACTTACACAGACTTGCACACGCTACACATATACGTACACACACTTTACACACACTTACACACACTTACACACACTTACACGCACTTACACGCGCTTACACTCATTTACACACACTTACATAAACTTACATACACTTACACACACTACACACACTTACACCACACTTATACACACTCTTACACACTCTAACAACGCTTACATACGCTACAAACACTTACACACAACTTATACACACTTCCACAGCGTTACACACACTTACACACACTTACACACACTTACATACACTTACACACACTTCACAAATTTTCACACACTTACACACACTTTACACACACTTATACAAAATTACACAGCGTTACACACACTTACACCACATTTACACACACACTTCCACACACTTACAAAAACTTGCGTCCACTTGCACACACTTGCACACACTTGCACACTTTACACACACTTACACACACTCGAATTTACGAAGAATATCACTAGTGAAAAAGTTTATCTAGCAGCTGTTTTCGAGGTAATATACAAAGTTTGTTGTTGTTTATCTAGCCTAGAGAAAAATATATAATCTATTTCTGTCAATCGAGTATTTTCTTCCAATGTCTTGTCTTCGCATTTTATCTTTTAAAGTTTTTGTAAATTTGAGTTTTTAAGAAAATTACGCTATCTGCACTGTGGAATACTAATAGGTTTGGCTTTCTTGAGTGGAATAAAATTAGTTCCTAGCGATTTGACTATTTATTCGTTTGAAGTTTATTAGTTTAAGGGAAATTCTTGAATTGTTTGTCGGGCTTGCTGGGACCCGTACTGTGAATAAAAGTAATCTTTAAAGCTTAACTCTTTTTCATCTTAATAAAATTGCCTTCGGTTGACTTAAATAAAAATATTTATAACATTTTACATTGTCGTTGGTATCATATGAGGCATACGTTTTGAATTTAAAATCAAGATTATCAGAATTGTATAAGATACTCAAAAATACAATTTTTGGTAATCTAGCAGGTCACGTCAAATCAAGCACGTCTAATTTCGACTTATTCCCACATAATTCAAAGCCTACAACAATTCGCTTGTCAAAACAATTTTTATCTTTTTCTATCCATTCATTGATACGGCATATTTTGATTTTTCCTATTGCAAAATATATTAAAAATACCGAACTAGATCCCAGAATAATCAGACTTTCTAATGTTTGTCAGTAGGATGCAGAAAATATTTGCACTGTTTTTGTTTGGCGAAATATTCGAGGAAAATCGCCGCTGAGAGGAAATTTTTCAAACAAACGCTAAAGACAGATGCATAATGGTACGACGCGCCAAGCCTGCTAGTGAAGCATCCTCCTTTAGTTGAAGGTAGATTCGTAGTAAAAAAAATCAGTTATATCTATTTTAAATGTGTGTCTGAGAGAAAACCCAGTCGAAAAGCGACTGCGAAGGGAACCGGTTGAGTAGGCGACATGAGAAATTCGAGACAAACATAGTAGGGAGGGGTACAGCATAAGTTAGATAACTAAGAGGTTGGCGTGGACATAAGTTGAAACATTCAATTGAAAACTCATTACTAACGTTCGATTGGCAGATGAGAATGTATTGGGAGTCAACAAATGCTAATCAAATAAATGCATATAGATGTAGGAACTGAATTGTGCCCATAGAAAGAAACGCCAAATTAAGAGTCAAAACATAGAAACCGAAAACCGAGCCGATGGAAACGACTGAGGCGAAATCAGTTAAGACAAAAACTGAGGCGAACGCGAAATCAGTTGAAGAAAAACGACTAGACGGCAAGCAATATCAGTTGAGAGGAAGCGACTGAGAAACGGTTTTTTAAAGGTTTTTTTAAAACAAG
>NW_028292611.1:0-27697 GCF_029948245.1 Actinia tenebrosa
TTCTGCCCCGTGAGTTTCTGACGTTCAACGTTCCAAACTGCCTCTGCAAGCATTCCACTCTCCAAAGCCAAACTTGGCTCTAAGGCTGGGCTTTGTTTTGTTTTTTGTTGTTCACAGGACCCACCATTCAGTCAGTGCATGCGCACCTAAAAAACTGAAAAGATTATTAAGGTGGTAAGAAGAATCATTAGGTGATATCGATGGCTGACCATTTTGTGGTCCCAAGGGTGGAGAGGGGGGGGAGGGGGGGGGGGGGGGGGAGAGAGGATTCACTTGCAAAGCGTTCCAGTGTGAAATTCTGACCACTAAGCAAGCTATGTTAGGGGGGGGGGGGGGTGGGCTGGGGGGTGTTACCTTTTCATAAAACAGGGTCGGTATATGTGTCACCCTTTATTCCTGGTCAAATATTCCATGTAAGAGTGCCCTGATAGAAATTAAGTAATTTAAGGACGTTTCAAATTACATGCATTATTTGAATTACTGAGCATCCAGTGTGTTCTAAATAAAGAAATGGAATTGAAAAGGGAAAGACATGGACAAAAGATAGCACTGGCAGAAGAGACATGACAATGGATCTAAAGGGGGGGTTTGTTTTTTAATGTCAAAATGATTGAATTGATTCTTGGACTATTCTATCTATATTTTGATTGCTGGGGTTTATAATGTTGTACCTGAGTAATTTTACAGGTGAAACAAAAAAAACCAATAAGCATCTTCACAAGGTTTTGGGTCGGATAAAATATTATTTTTAAACGCATGGGGTGCATAAAGATTCCGGAAGTGAACTCAAGGAAATGCTCTCCACGGCCTCCCCCATACCACCCTATCTCAATAAGTGTACTATATAATTATATCTTCTATGTGATAGAGCAGCAGTAAGGGGGCCTCGCGATGATTGCCGTATATTAGGGGTTTTACCCGGGAAATTACGAACGCGGGTACAGCAGATTTACGGGATTCCCGCGAAAAGTCCCTTACTGCTGCTCTGTTGGTACTGCAAACGAAGGTTAAGGTATTCTGTTGGGATATTACAATGCATGATGTAAAGAGTTCGTAAACAAACCTTCTGACATAGTTTGCTAGCACCTAAAATTAACATACCCAAGCCCAAGGTTTCTGGTGTTGTGGTAAGAAAATGCAAATAGAAAATAGAGACGACACGTCAGCACAGTGTTACGAGTGTGTAAGAATATTCGTATGCCGTACCTTGTGCGGGGGGGGGGGATACCAAAGAGCAATATTACGCCAATGGAGGTCGTAAGAAGACCCCATACAAAAGAATAAA
Organism: Actinia tenebrosa; assembly: GCF_029948245.1. NCBI lineage: Eukaryota > Metazoa > Cnidaria > Anthozoa > Actiniaria > Actiniidae > Actinia > Actinia tenebrosa. Next base: position 1,286 of record NW_028292611.1, read on the forward strand.
ATACTTCAGAGACTGGATGAGTCATATCCAAGGTTATCGACCGGTATATTTAAACAATGAAGTAAAGAAGAAAATCATAGACCACTTAGAAGAGACAACCCGCAAAGTCTACGGGGAAAACGTTGAAAAAATTAAAATAGGAAAATATTACAAAGCTATTCCCTATCTTTTGTCTGAAATTACCGGTAAGTCTATTCCCGAGGTTTCTGATATGACAAAAGCCGAGTGGAGTTTTATCGGCTGAATAAGGATATTCCTTATTATCCTGACGTAATTTACGAAATATTTTACAAAATAGACCCCAAACCACCCCCTGTTAGGATGGATTCCAAGGCGATGATATAATTCCATTTACGTCACATGTTTTTCAGCCAATCAAACCTTCACAATTTTCCTTCACATTTGTGAAACGTTTCACATTTGTGAAATAGATTTGTGAAATTAATTTGCATATGAACCAGACAGCCGGCGTTCAATATGTAAATAGAATCCTGTTTTGTTTTTTTCAAAGCAGATGTTTACTGAGCAAGCTTTCTTTGAAGCTCTTCTTTTGCTTCTTGGTAGATCTTTTTGCGAGATTCCTCGGAAAGATCTTTTACAAACTGTTTTTTTTATTCCTTATGTCCGACTTTAATTTTTCGTACTTTCCTCTTCGGCTAGAATAAGCGAGAATTCTACGTCGTCTATCTTTCTGTCACGCAAAGCCTTTGAGACAAGGTCAGTGATAGTATTTACTTTAGCCCTTGACAGAGCTATTGTTGTATCATGCTTGGACATTTTGCTTGACAAACTGTTTCATAATGCCTGTTGTAACAGCGGAAACGAATGCCGCAGACGCGCGCCGACGCTAGCCAAAGGAACTCCAACAATTATTCCCGGTCCAGTAAGCGAAGTAGCAACGCCAGAGCCTGTTACAACTGCCACGGACATGGAGCGGAAGTTATCGCGATTTTATTAAATGCTTCGGGCTCTGACGTACTTTTTTCGGACTTTTTCGTAGTGTTTCGTTTGCCCTTCCAAGTAAGCCAGGATTAGATTTGCCTTATTCAAGCGGAGTTCTCGGCATTTAATTCATTGGGTTTTGTAGGTAAATCAGGATAGAGTGGAGGTGCTGATGGTATAACATCCATTATATATACTAATGTACGACGCTTTTGGGAATATTATTACAGGAGCAGCCACATCACGACAACCGGGATTACTGGAATTGGAGAGCATTTAGGAAGATGTTTCCGTACGCGGGTGCTAGTAAGTTCGAAAGAAGACCCGATGGGATTTACTATAACGGCTCTAGGATGTACAGTAATGAGGATTTGAAACCTACGCTGGTCGATCAGGTGCAGCAATTACCGATTGTACACCCCCCCAACACCTAAGCCCGTTCATAAAGAAAGGCCACCAAAAACCCGAGCATAAAGCACCTAATTTCCCAAGGGATCTATTAATGAACAAGGAAGATTACCCATTTTACGATGCTGAAGGTGGTGTAAACGACTTTGAAAAATTGGTAACGCATCTAGAGATTTTAGTGGGTAAGCAATCATTTGACGTAGTAGTAAGGAATATCTTTAAAGAGACGATGTTGAAGCATACGTCGGGTAAAGAGGCCAGGGAATGGTTAGCAGGGCCCAACATGCGGTATTGGCCACAGCAGTTAAACTTTGCTATTTGGGCTGCCACTAAAGGTTGTGGTGTTGCCGCGGACATGTTCCACATTTCATTTATGCGGTTTCACGTTGCCTTTACGGTAAGGAGGCTGGTTGAAGGAGCTTAACGTACCTTTACCGGGAGATAAGGCATTTAATCCAATGAATAATCGCTATGACGTCGCAGCCCTGGAAAGGTTAATTAATGAGTTCAAACCACAGCAAAAAGATTTTCGTTATAAGGAGGGTAAGACGCATGGGCTTGGCATTGGTTATGTTTGGGGTGCCAACGGTGAGAAGCCAGCCGACTACGGGCATCAGGAATATCCAAGTGATGAGTTAGAGTTTAGCGATATGGGCGGTGATAAGGGTAATAATTCATTAATTACTAGAATTCAAACAAACTACCCCCGGCACTTGGGATCCATTTGTGTTAATGAAAGGAAAAGGTTTAAGGAACCTAGCCAGGATTAACCGTAGCATTGAAGCATTCGTGTACTGCATCCTGGGGGCGCAGGTAAATACCCCGCAACCCCATTGTTGGATCCCAAGGCGCTTCACAGGAAACGCAACAGGAATTCCTAACTTTATTGGAGTCTGCAATAATAGAAAATGACATATCTAAATCGGTGCAGAGATATCAATTAGCGGTGCAGCAGTCTAAAGTTGCGACTAGATTACGCTTTGTCGCCTGGTTGTTGGTTAATGCCAAGTAATTTGGTTATTAACACTAATTCCGTTGTGGGTTATAACAATAAGCTGCAGCGAGCTACCAAGGACATGAAGTTTGGGGTGAATGACGTGAACTCTGACACTCTTAGAAACATTCCCCATTCGTGGAGAAGCCAAAGAAGGAGCACGTAGAAAAACCATCAAAGAAGGCGCATGTAGAAAAGCCACCAAAGAAACCAGTAAAGAAGGTTACCGAGGAATATGACCATAACTTACTAAAAGCCGGTCTAGCAGCTGCAAGCATTGGTCTGAGTTATTATATATGGCAATGAACAACCCCTACGTAGCTGGAGTAGATTGGTCTATACGACTTACAAAGGTGAGAAAAGATACACCCAGGCATCTTGGGTTGATGTTACGGGCATGTCAGTGAATTTGAACTACTCCGGAAAGAAGTTAATCCTTTGTAGTATTTGCATTGGCGCGAGCAGCCATGCAAACGTAGGATTTCGTTTCTTCTGCGACGACAACGGAATACTGCAGCCCATGCGCGTAAAAGATAATAACAGGGAGCCTACGCATTTCTCCGTAGAGCCTAACCCCAGTAGTGTCGAAAATCTATCGGTTTGGACTTTCCACATGGTTACCGATTGTCACGGGAAGGTAAAGCTGCAGATAAGAGTAGACGATACGGGGAGCGTTTGTGTAAATAGCATAGAAGATCAAAGAGATATGGTTTATAATCACAAGACCATTAGCACTCTTACGGTGCTTAGCCTTTAAATATATGAATAACCCACATGTAAAGGAAGATTGGTTCCTTCATTACTTGGAGGAGAAGGACTACGTAAATGATGAATGGTTTGACACCGAATTGTGGGTAAAGGTTGGAGGTTTGGGATTAATCATGTGTACTATTAGTATTTCAGCGGGTGGTCATGTAATGTTGGGTTTAGGATCGTTGATGAAAGTAATCGACCATTACAGCCTTACAGAAAAAAAGATAACAATAGGAACCCAGTTCATTTCTCATTTGAACCCCAGCCAACAAGCGTAGAAGACTTAACCGCCGGTAACTTTTCATATGATAGCCAATGCCAATATGCGAAGTTACAGATTCGCCCCAGTGATAAGGTAACGTCAGGCGTTGATGCCGGTAAGCTGGGTCGCGTTCGGATAAATGCCGCCCCGTCAAGTGGTCCTTCGACGGATGCTGCCTGGAACCATAAGCCCATTAGCACCATGACCGCCATGCCGCTAGTTCCGCATTATCAAGGTGGTGCGAATACTATCTTTACTTATCCCCCGTCGAGGACGCCTAGGATTCCCGACGATGATAAGCCTACAGTAATACACAAGGATAAGATTAACCCTTCATTTTCTTTAAGAGTACCACTCCAATAGCAACGACCAAGATCCAAATGTTATTCCCCACAAACTTCAACAGTTCTCCGCCAGCCCTAAGTGCCAAGGAAACAACCGAACCCAGCAGCCCAGGAAGACCGGCTGCCATCTTTTTTTCCCAAGTCCGTTAGTCCATTACCTAATTTTTTTACGCCTGCGCCTGTAGCCTTAAGCGCGGACAAGATCACGCCTACTACGCTTGAAATAGCGACCGCGAATGCCAGTGGAATACCATACTTCACCAGAGCTCTTTTTACCTTTTCCTTGGTAGTAAGCCCCAATTCTCTTTCCAGGTTTTCCTTTTGCGCATGTAATTCCGCAAGGCGCTCCTGAAGGGTTTCTACTTCCCTTTGAGCTGCTTCCCTTTCCTCTTCAGGGTGAGTTTGGTCCGCAACTATTTCCTGCTGTCGCTCTATTTGCCCCTCCAGGTCTTCGACGGCCTGTTGAAGTTGTCGTATTCGTTCCTCCGCCACTGCCTTGTCCACCATTACTTGTCTTTCTCTGTCAACAGACTCCATCAATTCTTTTCCCAAGCGCTGTAGTTCTGCGTCTTTTCCCGCCGATTCATTCAAAGCAGCCCTTAGCTGATTTCTTGCGGCGCTTTTTTCTTCCAACAGCTTAGAAAGCCTAGCTCTAAAGTCTGCAATTTCGGCGACATGGCTTTCAGTGGTCAACCTACTTTGTTTCATGAATTCGTCTTCTAATTCTTCTATACGCCCCTGCAATGCTTGGTTTTCCTCCTGGACGGCATTAAAGTGACTATCGACATTACCCCCTTTCTTGGTTGCTTCGTTGAGTTGTCGCCTAAGGTCGTTGATGGTTACCTTATTTTCCTGCATTTCCTTTTGAAGTGCTTCCTTTTCAGCTCTTACCTTTTGCAAGAAGCTCACCAAGCCTCCAGTCGCGTCGCTATCTTTTGGAAGTTCTTCAAGTTGTTTGCTTTTTTCCTCTTCGACGGTCTCTAATTGGTTGAGTTTTTCCTGGCGCTCCTCTTGCAGTCTGATTGCGGATCTGAGGGCATCTTTGTAGTCAGGGTTCGAAATACCTCTAATAAAGGCCCTTTGAGCAACTTTTGTTTCCTCTTGAGTCAAAGTGCTTAGCATCGTCAAGTTGGGCGTTCCCAGCGCATTTGTGACTCCTTTTGGAAGCTGGTTGTTAAGCAGGCTGGTATTTCTCCTTTGATACAGGTTGTGCCATTTTTCCCTACCCGATTCTCTAACTTTAACCTGCCCTTTGTCTCCTATTGGAAGTCCAAAGTAGCCAGGTTTATGTTTGGGTATCGCTCTCTTAGGTCATTGAGGAGGTCCGCTGTTAAGTCCGACCGCACGCCAAGGGATTCCATTTGTAAGTACTCCGGAATGGGTGTGTGGGGGTTCTTAGACTTGAATTTATCTCTTAAGGAACGCATAGCATCGCGGGCCCTGCTGCCATACTTGTTCAGCAATTTATTAAAAAGGCCTCGGGGGTCTACATTGTCATCAGGAAGCAGGGTTTCATATTCTTCGTCGTTAATATCGACTTGACCTTCTTCGGTGGTGGGATCGAAATCCGTTCCTTCTACTTCCATTATATATGATAAGCTCAAAGTTAAATCCCAACGTATTACCTAAGCAGGTTGGCGGACTGAAAGCAGAACGCACCTTTCACCGGGTTACATTCACGCCTTCTAGCGCTAAGCCAGGGGAGACGCTGTATGTGGGCGTACCCCGCCTAACAGATAACCTAGTGTTGGTTCCTGGCACCCTGGCGCTAAGGTTTGACCTAGCAATACAACCAAGCACCAAGGACAAGCGCTATACCGTCAATAACGTGGGTAGGAACCTCGTTTCTAAGATGAGAATCAAGTTCGCAGGGGAATCCCTCTTGGATTTGAATAGGTACGATTTGTACACCACGTATAAGGATCTGTGGCTAACAGCCTTTGACCGTGCACAAAAGATAGAGCAGGGAATTGGAAGCGTTATTCTTCGTAAGCTTCGCAGTGAAACCAACCCCGCGCCTACGGACTCCAGCGGAGCAACCGCAGTAGCAGACGCGACGAGGGTAAAGACCGCCTATGGTAGCAAGTACGTTATCCCTTTGGATTTCGAAGTGATTACGAACCATGGCGCGTACTACCCCAGACAGTTATCCGAGTTACAGTTTGAAGTAACCTTGGCAGACACTACAAACGTTATTGGAGGCATGGACAGCGCGATTAGCGGGGCTGTCGATCATTATTCTATCACCAACTTAGAGCTGCAGTACGAGACCGTGTACAGCGAAGATCTGGCACGTAGCGCTGGCATGGAATACAGCTCCGGGAAGGCATTCCTTTACGACCACGTGGTGATGTATAAGACATTTAGCTTCTTGGATAAGACGGATGAGGTTATTAACCAAAGCATTAACCTCCCCCGAAGAAGTCTCACGGGGTTGATGTTGGTGTTTGCCAAACCCTACGAGGCTGGTAAGCGCGACTCCGAAGCCTTTCACAACCCCAACATTACTAACGTAGGGGTCAACATAAACGGCGTTCCAAACAAGGTCTACTCGCAGGGGATAAAGCCCGCAGACGTGTACAGGGAGGCAATGCGCAAGTTTGGCGACCAAATTAGCCCCGAGGAATTCTTTAAGGATAAGTATGCGTTATGGATTGACATGCGCACCATTAACGACGAAGACCTACATGGTCAGGGTCTGCGGCTGGTAAACACCCAGGATGGCATAACATTGGAGATCAAGCGCACCAAAAATGCCTCCGCGGGCGACGGCGACAAGATAAACTGCTACGTCTTTGTGGTGTCTGACGCGCAACTGAGCGTAGAAATGAACCAACTTAAAAGTGTTGCCTATTAAGGTTAAAATGTTTCTTAGATATACAATGCTTCGCGTATTCGAAAACAACAACACCAAACTGCAATGCGTAGTGCAAGGCGACAAACTGTACTTCAAAGCAAAGGAGGTGGCTTTAGCGTTGGGTTATGAGCGCCCGAGAGATGCAATTAGAGCACACGTATCCGAGAAATACCAAAAAGGTTGGATGAGCTAAAGGGGGCTGCGAATCACCGCTCCCTTGCTAACGCACAGCCACATTCCGTATTCATATCCGAACCTGGGTTGTATGAACTGATATTTAGTTCTAAGTTACCCAAAGCTGTGGAGTTTCGCGATTGGGTCTTCGAAGAAGTCCTACCCGCGCTGCGTAAGGAAGGTCGATATGCAATAGAAAGGCGCTTCGACGGTCCAAACAAGTTGGTATTCAAAATAGAAAATGAGTTCGACTTACATAAAAAGGTAGTGGACTACATCCGCAGGTTTTACCCCCAAATGCTCATAGCCCCTGGTCTGGGTGAACTGCAGGATTCGGTTGGCAAACGTATAAAGTGCTGGCAGAAAGGATATCAACGCGGTCAACCCGACTTAATGATCTTGAATGCGCATACACATTACTGTGGATTCTGCATAGAGCTAAAGACCCCGAAAGGCAACGGCAGGTTATCTGAAGATCAGCAACTACTCTTACAGAGGTATGAAGAAAACGGCTATAAGGTGCTCGTAGGCAGCGACTACGACGAAATCTGCAGGGAGATCACTGCGTATGCTGAACACCTACGAATTCCCTGCAGGTGGTGTTGTAAGGTCTTTAAAACCTCGGAGACTTTGGCAACACACTTAAAGATATTTCATAGAATATATGGACAAGGATAAATTTAACGAGTTAAAGTTCATCCAAACACACTGGAGGGATTTAACCGTGGGGGAAATCTACGAGATAAAGAATTATGTGGTCTTCGAAGACTTGGACCGCCTGCGCTTGGTCTTAAAGAATAAAAAAAGAACATACACCCTTTGGGCGCCCGATAGGATAAGGTACGCCATCGAAGGGCAGGACGTTACCCATGTTATGAGTCATGGTAAAAAGGATGGCAGGTGGGTATTTGACGTAGTCAAGTATGAGCCTGAGAGTCCTCTGCATTCGTAAGGACGTCTGCTTTAGGATCCGCAGAGCACCAATGCCCCACAAAGGATCCTTCGGAGAATACCCTGTCGCAATGAAGGCAGGTGTATTTTTTACGTGTTTTGGGAGTCGTAATGCAGTCGGCAGGTAGTTCGCAAGTAATACAGTCCATATATTGAAAGGGTAATTAGAATGCCTCCCAGAAAGGCGGCTGCGTAGGCTAGCATATAACATACCTCAAAAAAGATGTCTGATAACGTTGACATCTAGGTTAAGTCTTTGTTAAGACACTGGGAACCTCGAAATAAAGACACCCAATAATGTTAACAATTAGGTTAGATCTTTGTTAAGACACTGGGAACCTCGAAATAAAGATGTCTGATAACGTTGACATCTAGGTTAGATCTTTGTTAAGGAATAACATACCTCAAAAAAAAAAAGATGTCTGATAACGTTGACATCTAGGTTAAATCTTTGTTAAGGAATAACATACCTCGAAATAAAGACACCCAATAACGTTGACATCTAGGTTAAATCTTTGTTAAGGAATAATATACCTCGAAATAAAGACACCCAATAATGTTAACAATTAGGTTAGATCTTTGTTAAGACACTGGGAACCTCGAAATAAAGACACCCAATAACGTTGACATCTAGGTTAGATCTTTGTTAAGGAATAACATACCTCAAAAAAAAAAGATGTCTGATAACGTTGACATCTAGGTTAGATCTTTGTTAAGGAATAACATACCTCAAAAAAAAGATGTCTGATAACGTTGACATCTAGGTTAGATCTTTGTTAAGGAATAACATACCTCAAAAAAAAAGATGTCTGATAACGTTGACATCTAGGTTAGATCTTTGTTAAGGAATAACATACCTCAAAAAAAAGATGTCTGATAACGTTGACATCTAGGTTAGATCTTTGTTAAGGAATAACATACCTCAAAAAAAAAGATGTCTGATAACGTTGACATCTAGGTTAGATCTTTGTTAAGGAATAACATACCTCAAAAAAAAACACCCAATAATGTTAACAATTAGGTTAAATCTTTGTTAAGACACTGGGAACCTCGAAATAAAGATGTCTGATAACGTTGACATCTAGGTTAGATCTTTGTTAAGACACCCGGAAGCTATTTCAAAGAGTGTCTTAGAATGTTAACAATTAGGTTAAGTAATTGTTAAGCAGTTGAAGATATGTTCTTCTTCTCTGACACAACCACAGCGATCACACTCCTGCCTCCAATACTCCCTTTTAGTCCACGGAACGCCTTCGGCGCGTTCAAAGGAGGGGAAAGTACGGACTATTTTCTTATGGTAATCTATGCGATTCCTTAAGTAATCCTCTTTATGCGGGCAGCGACTCATCAAATCCGCACATTGGTAGCAATCCACGCCTTCTAAGTCGTAGCTCCTAAAGTGGAACTTATAACTTAGTTCATGCGTTTTCCGGTGCGTTTGAAGACGTTGTCGACTACTAAGTATCTTATTGCAGAAACCACACTGCCTGGTCTGATCACAAACTCCTCTCTTTAAGTGTTGCTGCATTCCCAAAGGGAATTCCTTATTGCAGCCCTTGCAAAGTATGCAAATACGCTTGTCCTGATGTTGTCGCATCTTTTGAACAGTACTGAATTCCTTACCACAATCCTTACAAACTTTACTCAATTTCTTTGTGCAAACACCATTACGGACATGGTATTGTAGTCTTTGCTTGGAGCTAAACTTCTTTTTACACGCCGCGCAGTCCATCTATACATAACAGTACGATAACCACTATATAACGTCTTAACAAAGATCTAACCTAATTGTTAACATTCTAAGACATCTTTATTTCGAGGTATGTTATTCCTTAACAAAGATCTAACCTAATTGTTAACATTCTAGGGTGCCTTTAATTCGAGGTATGTTATTCCTTAACAAAGGTCTAACCTAATTGTCAACATTCTAGGGTGCCTTTAATTCGAGGTATGTTATTCCTTAACAAAGGTCTAACCTAATTGTCAACATTATCAGACATCTTTTCTTCGAGGTATGTCATTGCTTAACAAAGATCTAACCTAATTGTTAACATTCTAGGGTGCCTTTAATTCGAGGTATGTTATTCCTTAACAATTACTTAACCTAATTGTTAACATTCTAGGGGGGATATTGAATGAAGTCCTTAACGGACTCCTTAGCCCACGTCGCCATCGTCAACAAGGCGCCAAACCGTTCTGCACGCTTCAGACCGCACATTTCATCGTACAATTCCTGCACGCGCTCTTTTAACCGGTTTATCTCCTCCCTTTGCATTTCTATGGTGTCTCTTTTATCCTTTGCGTCGGCGACAATTCTTTGCATTGCTTCCACTGGTTCCATCTATATATGAATCCAGATCACATACCTTGCAATGCTCTGATAGTAGGACCCACCGGCTGTGGAAAGACACAATTCGTCGTGGAGCAGCTATTAGGACCCTTTAGATACCGTTTCGACTACATAGCGCTGCTCTGCCCCACCTACAAGAATAACCGTACCTGGGAAGGCATAGGCGCGAAAGACGATGACTTCTTTGTGGATATCTTAGACCCTAATGAGTTATCCGGGCATCTGAAGTTTTGGCACAAGCAATTCCCTAAAGATACACAGACTTTACTCATATTGGATGACATTGCCTGTGGGGATGACGTAAAAAAGCGCACCTCCGAATTGGTGAAGCTTGCTTTCAGCGGTAGGCATGACAATATCAGCGTTTGGTTACTCTCGCAGCAGCTTACCAGCGTCTCTAAACCCTTCAGGGAAAACATAGGCTCCCTGGTCGTATTTTATACACCCAGTAAGTCTGACCTGGAAACCATCTTAAGCGACTACGGCGGTGAGATATCCAAGGAACAGTTGCATGAATACATGCGGCATTTAAAGACGCATCAACATTCCAAGATGATCTTTTCTTTGAGGTTTCCTTATGACGTTAATGTATATGGTGATTGAGCAGCTCTTAGATGAAGTCCCCACACAGTTAGACGAAAGTAACCTCAAGGAACAACTCAACATCCTTGTGTCTTCGGGGAAGTGTAAAGAAATGATAGGCAAGGAACTTACCCATGAGCAAGTTAACAAGTTGTCAGAAGAGGAGGTTAAGAAGTTCCATAAGAGGTACGAGGCCGCCCTTGCAAGTAAGACCACGGACGCCGTCGCAGACTCCGCTATCCGACTTGCAACTAAATTACTTGGACTTGCGCTGCCCATAGACGACGTGGAGCAACTGCGGAAGGACATAAGCGAGGACTATGTCATCGCCCAAGAACTTAAGATAACCTGCGGGTGGTTGTCTTTGAAGTGCGGTAAGTTAATGGCAGTCGCCTCTGCGGCTTTGCACGTAGCTCAGCATGTCGACTTGAAAGAGGTACTAGGTTCCTTCGGAACATCTTGGAAGGACTTCAAGAAGGATAGAGAAGTCGAAAAGGTCTTCCAGGCAGCACTTGCTGATGATCAAGTCGCCTCAAGTACTTAGTCAAGTCATTGTCAAGTCGTCCTTAAGTCATTCTCAAGTACTTAGTCAAGTCGTCCTTAAGTCGTCTTAAGTACTTAGTCAAGTACTTAGTCAAGTCATTGTCAAGTACTTAGTCAAGTCATCCTTAAGTACTTAGTCAAGTCATTGTTAAGTCGTCTTAAGTACTTAGTCAAGTCATTGTCAAGTACTTAGTCAAGTCGTCTTAAGTCATTCTCAAGTACTTAGTCAAGTCATTGTCAAGTCGTCCTTAAGTACTTAATCAAGTCATCCTTAAGTCATTGTCAAGTCGCCGTCAAGTTATTATCAAGTCCTTCAAGTCCTTAGATATAAGATGAGTGGCACCGAAGAACAACCTCAGGAGGAGCAGAAGATTACCAAGCCTAAATCTGCAGGCAGAGTTGCCGCGGGAAAGAAGCTCGCGGAGATGAACAGAAAGAATAAAGCCAAAAAAGAAGAAAAGGTGGAGGACGAAAGCGAATCCTTTTGGAATCCCGGCTATGTCATTGGCGCGATAGGAATTGCTATAGCAGCAGGCAGCCTTTACTTACAATGGCGGGCTACGAAGCCAGAAGTAAAGTGGGAGGCCCCAACATATCGCGCACCTGTGGAGGTTAGAAAAAGCAAAATCCCTGAAATGGAATAACCTTCTCGCTTTGTAATATAATGTCGACCGCGTTGTTGAAAACTGTTGAAGAAGCAGCTATTATTACTTCCATTGTTGCGGGTATTGGTTGGGTGGGTAAGAAAGTGCTCAAAGAAGACTTTACTGAAGACCCAAGCAAGAGCTTCGCTAATTTTGCTAAGATGACCGCTGCCGTTGGCGGGGCTATCTTGCTAAAGGATTACCTACGAAAGGAAAAGTACCTGCCTAACATATAATGGTTAGCTTAGTCGCAGGTGGAGTTATTGCAGCTTTAGCATTTACAGGAGCTAATTATGGCGGTAGATATCTGGATAAATTAGTTAGCGGTGATAAAAACGCAGAATCTAACGCCGAAAGAAAAAGGCACGACTTAGCGCTGGAGAAATATCAGCGGGACGTGGCGGCTTGGAATAAAAAAAGACAAGCCTACCGGGATTGGTTGGACAAGAACTACCAAGACAAAATGCAGGCGGATAAGAACTTTGAAAATACAGACTATGCCTTTAAACTTTATTCGCAGGCGCACCCCACAGTGGTGTTAAAGAAGCCTGACTTTAAGAATTACTACCAGCCTTCTAAGAAACAAAAAAATAGTGAGTTGGTCTTCGTAGGAGTCGCAGGGCTGGCAGGAGGCGTGGCCTTGGCGTATCTATTATAATGATCGTCTTTTTGGAAAGCGACAAGAATAACTTTACCACTTATCTGAATCCTCCCATCCGCGCGGAAAGGGTTCGGTTGGTTAGTTGCTCTTTGTACAATTCTTGGTATAATTTAATTAATGGCTTTGTCGTTGATAATGCCGCCAAACCAAAAATACCAGATTCCCAATACACACCTATAACACTGGCTAAGGAGCTAGCAAAGCATGGATATACTCTTACCACAGGATTACCCCATGAAATGAAATTCAAAAAAAATAGTGGGAGCGTTAATTTAAAAGGCAGTTCATTGGTAGAACTCCTGGGTCTTACTAGTACCACAATAAATAGCGGTACTACATATGATGTAAAATGGAAAGTCGCATCCTCTTACGAAGTCTATTGCGACTTGATCCATAGTTACAATAATGGAGAAAAGTCTTCTCTTATGTCCAAGTTTCTACCCAAAGGTAATCCATTTGACCTGGTAGAATACACCCCCATTTCTTTGAGCTATGACTTGTCTAATTTGGTGGAAAGCATAAACATCAACATTAAAGTGGACGGAAAGACGGTGGATTTTAATGGACGTAAGATCAATCTTGTTTTATCCTTCGCTTGAATCAAGCGAAGCGCGATTCTATTCATATAATGGGCCGAACTGAGGACAAACTTAAAAGGATTTACTATGGGCCTGAAGGCTATTGGAAAGGAGCGTCGGCCATCAAGAAACTCGCGACCGCGGCCAGGGTATCAGAAGAAACGGCTAAGAACTGGTTAAAAAAACAAACCCTCTGGCAGGTTTATCTTCCCGTGCCTAAGTACATTCCCAGGCCCAGCTTTACCGTAAATGCCCCCAATGAAGTTCATCAGGCAGATTTGCTCTTCTTACCGCACGACAAGGTGAGAAAGAAGACCTATAGGTACGCTTTGACCGTAGTTGATATCGCAAGCAGATACAAGGACGCCGAACCCATAACCAGCAAGGATTCTGGGGAAGTCGCAGAAGCCCTAGGTAGGATTTATAAGCGCGTCTTGAAATGGCCTAAGCTGCTGCAAGTGGATGCGGGGACAGAGTTCATGGGCGTGGTTACTAAGACCCTGAAAGACCACAGCACTAAAATTAGGAGAGCCGAAGCTGAGTACCACAGGGGTCAGAGCATCGTCGAAAGATTCAATAAGACCCTGGCCGAGCGTCTCTTTGGGTACCAGTATTGGAAAGAGCTGGAAGATCCATCCAAACGCAACAGAGAATGGACTCAGAGGCTCCCCCAGGTCGTCGCGGCTTTGAACAACGAGGCGGCCAGGGCTACGGGAATAAAACCCAGAGATGCCATAAAAAAGAAACACGTGGAACACAAGTCCTACGTCAGAAGTTCGAGGGCGGTCGGACTAAAGGAAAAAAAGCTACCCCGCAACATAGTGGTCAGATACCTCTATCAGCCGGGGGAACTCGAAGGTGGCAGTAAGAGAGCCACGGATCCTAACTGGTCTTTGGAAACGTATGAGATTTCAAAGTCCGTCACCAAGGAAGGGCAACCCGTGTTGTATTACCTAAATGGCCCAAGTCGTGGATTTGTCATGGAAGAGCTGCTCATAGTCCCCAAAGACTCAGAGTAGCGCAGCACCGCGCGCCCGATTACACTCTAGGCATGTCAGTCTTACGTTACCTCTGCAATGCCCGCGTTTGTTGTTGATACGATCCACGGAGAACTGCTGATCGTCATTCGGGTCAAACCTCCATAGTAGAGGTATGTTACATTTGGCACACCTTGCCCCTTTCTTATAGACGTCGTCCACGCAGAGGTCGAACGTCATATTTTTTTCTTCGTCGTGGCGCTTGTAGCGAAGGAGTTTCTTCGTAATGTTCTCTTTGGCTACGTCTTCTGGGGTCTTATCGTAACGCAGTTGCGGACCCCAAGCTCTTTTCAATTGCTTGGCGTATTCTACGCGGCTTACGGCGGTGTAAATTAAGTTACTCCAACACAAACGCTGGTCTATGATCCATATCGTTTCTTTTACGGTTAATCCCTGGGCACTATGTACCGTCATGCAGTAACCAAGTCTCCAATCGGGGTGGGAAGTAATCCTTTCTACGTCTTTCATTTGCACCCAGGCTTTATCGTGGGTAACTGCGTTCTCTAAAGTAATGTCAGTGCCAGGTACCCGTACGTCTCTTTTCTGCATTCTGGTATCTCGGGGCTTATAGCAAACGGGTACGAGATTAGTGGGGAATCTTTCGCGGTGAATATTTAACAGATCTTTTTGAATACGGGCCTGAGAAGCACGCTTACTACTTAAGACAACATCTTTGGGGTTCCAGGCCTGTAAGAATTCCTCATAGGACTTGGCTCGTACTCTCTTACGGAGTACTTTACATTGCTGAGCGTCTGTAAGGCCCCTTAGTTCCGCTTTGAGGTTCCTTACTTGATCCTTGCTACGGTAAGCGGTGTTAATTTCCTCTGCGTAATCTACCATTCCTTTTAACCATTCGTGGGGCATTTCCCCTGCTATTGGGGGTGGCTGGCAAGGATCTCCTGCGAAGATTACCTGGCACTTACCTTTTAGGAAGTCTACGAACTCTTTTAGGATTTCTAAGGGCACAGTACAGATTTCATCCCATAAGATCACAGGAGGAATATCATGAATAGCTTCTAGGACCCATTTAGTGCCATTCCAACGAAAGAAACTATGGTAAGTTTGTGCTTCAAAGCCCATAGCGGTGAGTTCGCGTTCTAAACGATGTGTAGGAGTTAATACGGTTACTTTAGGGAATAGTTGCAGGACTCTGGTAGTCTTACCACTGCCTCCTGTTCCGCAAAGATAAGAGAAGCGGTGGTAAGAAATGGGGTCTGTGACACTTGGTAATGGTTCCTCAGTCGGGGTTACCGTTCCTTTAGCATGATTACCGTCGTAGGTTACTCTTGCTCGCCAGGCCTTTATCTCTTCGTCCTTGACCCTCCATTGCCCGCTTTCTGCTAATTCGTCGTCGGTGTAGAACTCTTGCATCTTTTCGAGCACTGCAGGTTTGACGTACAAAGAGTCAGTAGCTACTCTTGGAATGTCTTCCTTGTCAAACCGCAGCAACATCGCTAAGAGATTAATGTGGGCGTAAGCTAACATGCTAGCACGCAGATGGTAATACTGCGGTCTGTGGTCTTGATAGTAACACAATGCATTCCATTGTTGCAGGGAATCTGTGAAATGATCCCACTTCTCTACTGACACCATTGAACCTTGGTCGTGAGCTCGTTGCACGAGGAAGCTTAATTCTCCTTTATCTGTGATTAAGCGGCGTTGCATGTGCTTCTCCCCTTCCTTTGCGCCCTGAGTGAACTTACCAATAACTATGCGGGCGGTAGCATTGTCTTCTGGCAGCCATTTGGTAAACTCCCGACGACATAATATTGCCTCATGAGCAGCGTACGTAAGGAGTTTCCGTTCTTCGAGGAACTTTAATAGCGGCACAGGGATCCATTCCTTTTCTTGCAGATGCTTCCCATACCACGCGTAAATTATGGGATGTAATCCCTCCTTTAGCTTCCAGCTGGTCAATCTAACGAATCCTGTTGCTGGGGCATCGTACGTACCATCCAAAGCTACCCTAAAGAATTGGCTGCCCGGATGTCCGTAACGGTCATAATACTCTTTACAATCTCCTAGGCCTTTGAAAGACGCAGGGTAACAATGTTTCATATCCAGCGAGACATACTCGTCCTCGTCGTATTCCATATTCCAAAGACCTCCGTGACCATGTTCTATGCAGGCTTTTGGAATTGGAAGGTCGCTAGGAGTCGGCTTCCAGCCATTACGCTTCTTTGCGGCTAAGAAGTCCAGGGAACGAGAACTTAATACTTCGGGAAAATCTTCACCCAGGTCTTCACAAACGCTGTCTATCTTCAGCTGTTCCATTTCGGGTCTATACAAAGTACCGTCTTGTGTCATAAATTGCCTACCTTCTGCGTCCATTAACCAGATGGAATTCTCATGAACCAAGTCTGCTAACGGAGATACTTTGTAGACTGAGGTCTTAACCTTCTTAGGAAACCTTAGTTCCCGCCAAGCGTGCCCATTATGTTGGTAGATAACAATAGGAGCTCCTCTACCTCCATATTTGTGAGTCCCAGAGTAAATAAACCCGTCTGTGATATCTTTGACGTGTATGCGCCGCTCTAATGCCACTTCCAACTTCTTAATATTGGCTATGGTTCCTCCAGTCTTGCGGGTAGAATGCTCCCACTTTCGAATGGCTTCTCGGCGCTTTAAGGTTAACTTACCACCACGGGAAGCATCTTCAAAGAATTCCCGGACTAACTTACCAACACAATTACCAGGATGTCGCATTGGTTGTAACTTCTTTACATCTGGCGTGGGCATTTCATACGCCCCGTAAATTACCACTGTAACAGGGTAAGCAACCTCATAGAATAACATGTCAATTCCTTCTAATGCTCCCGGGTTGGTAGCCTTACTTAAGACGAACAGGTTCTTTTTACCAGACGCTCTAATGGGATTGCGGCCCCTTTCAATAATCCATTCCCCGTCCAGATACTTTATAAAGGTCAACTCCAAACGGTAATTACCTTCGGGCATTAGGTCGATTATCTGTTCTGCTCTTTCCTGTGTCATAGTCTCATCCGTATTACCTTCCATAAATGTCGTAAAGGCAAAGTCTGCGTCTAACCTGTCCAGAACCTGGGTTCTAAGTTTGCGCACAGTCTTGTTCTTGATACTTTTGATGGTATCCATTATATACGAAGTATTTTATACTTCGTTTGCAGTACCCAACAGAGCAGCAGTAAGGGACTTTTCGCGGGAAATCCCGTAAATCTGCTGTACCCGCGTTCGTAATTTCCCGGGTAAAACCCGCAAATATACGGCATCAATCGCGAGTCCCCCTTACTGCTGCTGATAGAAAGAATTGTATGTTATCTTCAAATCCTAATGTTAGGATCTCCCATCAATCCCCCTGCCACACCCCCACCCCCTTAAGACCTCCATATGAAAAATCCCAAATACGTTCCTGCACAAGACTTGCAGTTAAGGTTAATTATAGGTAACTGGCTATGATAAACTATTTTCTTGCATCTTTTTCCTGAACACAATATACTCGGTGTTCTTCTGTTGTTTTGTAATGTGTTTTTATGTTCCTAAATCTCTTAATCTCAGGACAAAGTTTTTGCAAATGTGATATATTGTAATGTGAAAAACAAGCAGTTCATTTATTAGTCAAAAGAAAAAATATTTATGTGATGATTTATCTATAAATTTATATCAAAGCTATCGATTTTTTGCAGAAATGTTCATTATGTGGAGAGAAGAATGGCAATGCAGCCAAAAAGTGTAAAAAATGCAAAAATGATTTTAACATCATTTCAACTCATGACTGGGAGGCATTGCAAAGAAAGGGCAAGACATGTCCCCTTGATCAAAGGAAAAAGATGCAAATGAGGGTAATTATTACCAACACTTTTTACAGTAATAGATATACACACATAATCTTCCATATATTCCTGCAAGATTTTGTAGAGCAATTACAAATAAACTATGAAATAAAGTCAAGTAAATACTAACAAGCAGTAGCTATTTAGTGACTAATAGTTCAATTAAATGCTAATTGCTAACTACCCCTTAAGTACAAGAATTACAGTTCCCCTATTGAAAAATAAATGGATACCATTTTATGGTTTAACTGCATACTGATTGCTCTAATATAATGAAACTCTGCCAAGTGAACATGAAAAATTGTTCAAGATATTCGATGAAATTTTTCACCTTACTTCCCTTGAATAATTATAACTAGCTAAATGACAGAGTCAGAGAATGATTTATTTATTTTCTTTGGCTCAGGCAAATATACTTCATTCCCAACATGACTGGGAAATCATTATATTGGGCTACAAGCGGCACAGCAGAGGTAGTGATGATGATGATGATGAATAGCATAGTATGTTACTTTGTTGATGTGCTGTTAATTCCATGAAATTCAGTGGGCACGATTTGGATGTATAGTTTATGATATGTTGTTGCATAGTCCAACACATTGTACCACTGATCCAATAGACCAGTTTCGAATTCCAAATTACTGCTGTGTTCCTTGATTACAGACTCATTTGCACAGGGTTAGCCTCGTATCAGTGTTTAAATATTCACGAATACCAACAGAAAAGTGAAGAATGCACAACTTTAACAATACAAACATTTTGAAACTCGACGGACCTTTACTGGAACATGTGAATATTCTGCACAAACTTGAGGCTAACCCTGTGCTAATGAGTCTGTAATCAAGAAACACAGCAGTAATTTGGAATTCGAAAGGGGTTTATTCTTGCTTGAATTAGTTGGTCCTATTCAAGGACTTTCAACCCTGCTGTTTAGAGTTTAGTGGACTCAGCTTAAAAAATTTGCACTTGTCTTGATTGGTTGATATTGACATACATGTAGTAACCAATCAAGGGTAGCATCCTTGCTCATAACAGTCTACCTATGTTCCAAGAAAACACTTGATAATAATATTAATGATTGACTGCTGACCTTAATTTTTTGGTGGGTTAACTGAAAATGCGTATTGTTCAAGCTGATATGAATAGGACCAGAGTAAAACATCTATTTTATGATTTGTGCATGCATGTTGTGTTTCAATGACAACTAGCTTGCTTTTGTTAGCTGTGGTACAGAGCCTTTGTTGCATGATTTTTATAGGTGTTCCACCATTCTACAACCCCACACAATCTAAACCTTTGAGCCACCTTTGAGCAATTAGTGCATTTAGCCTCATATAAATATTATCATTACTATTATATAATATTATGGAATTTGGTTAAGGCAATGATGCTGAGGCAAGTGATTTACTATCTACATCATCACATATTATGTTCTTTGCATCACCCGCTCTAATCCTTGCAACATGTGCCCCCATGTGCATCATCTAGGTCAGTGGGGATCTAGAACTGTACTTTTTTCAAAACAAGCCCTTGAAATTCTTTCAGGCGGGATTGTGCACCCCCTGCACTCCATAGCTGGGTCTATCACTGCAGGTCTTAACATAAATACAAAATTAAAATAATGAAATACTCACGGTATGAATTATAATACTCACTGATAACAATAAAATTATACAGGTACCAGTTTTTATACCTATGGAACCCCCAGCTTGGGCGAACAGTTCATTGGTAATGACAAAGAAGAGGAAGGAGTGAAGATGGGAAAGATGGTCATAAAAACTTTTACTGCATTCATGAAAGGTACAAGTATATGGCATTATTGTGATTTGACAGTTTTTATTGCATATTAATTTCAAAATATTCTGAAATAACAGTCATCTCCAGCATCAAAAACCTCAACAGAAACGCGAAATACCAGTTGAGTTCATATCACGTTGCAGCTATCATAAGTCTTCTGTGGGTTGCACTGTCGTTTATTAATCTATATTACCACCTTATTCAGTAAGGGACCGGATTCTCAAGAGACACTTACTTTCTTTTTGTTCAACAGAACAAAAGCAAGACAACATCAGAAACAACGATGGGCGAAAGAAAAATATAATCAACAATACAGACAGTGAACTTGAGAACAACAACAAAAGGCCAACAAATTACAGCAGCAACAACGAAATACAAACAAACAACAACAACAATAACGATGGACCGACAAACAACAACAGTAACATCAACGATGGACCAACAACCAACCAAAACAACGACGATGGACCAACGAACAACAGCAGTAACAACAATGGACCAAGAAACAACAGCAGTAACAACGAGGGACCAACAAACAACAGCAGT
This sequence comes from Actinia tenebrosa, assembly GCF_029948245.1. NCBI lineage: Eukaryota > Metazoa > Cnidaria > Anthozoa > Actiniaria > Actiniidae > Actinia > Actinia tenebrosa. The sequence continues at coordinate 21,515 of NW_028292611.1, forward strand.
AACAACGATGGACCAACAAACAACAGCAGTAACAACAAAAACGATGGACCAACAAATAACAGCAGTAATAACAAAAATGATGGAACAACAAACAACAACTTCGTGCACCATTCGTTCTTGGAGATCCCGAGGAGAACTCTGTATTGTCTCTTGGCCGTTTCTTTGCATTTCCTAAAAAATACCTATACGTCTATGAGAGCCCGCAAAGCCCACTGCGATCCTACCTTTCATGTTACGAGTGAAAATATTTTATTATTTATAATTTTAGTAAGTCTCCGATTTCTACTTAACTCCAGCTTCGTTGTTAAGATAGATTTTAATGATTATTCAAAAAACGTCGGAAAATACCATTTTCAACTTTTAATATAAATATCTCTGCAATGAAGGCGTTAGCTGTAAAACGTAGACACTTTTTAAGTTCTTTCTCTACAACATCGCTATATGCGTTTCTGACAAGTTTCGGCTGCACGTTGACTTTTTCAAAAGATGTACTATAGAATCATATTAACCCCTCTAGCCGGATAATGTTAGGAAATTGAAATGTATTTAATTTTTTTATTTAATAATTTCACTACATAGTTAAACAGGTATGAGAAATTACAGGAAACTGTCATTGATTCGCCAGTTCAGCGTACCACCAAAAAGATCAAAAACGGATTGGCAACTTTTTCAAGACAGTAATAAATTTAGTCACACCGACAAAACAATAACAATTGCTGAACTTTTAAGAAAATACGGCTCAATTCTTTGAACATTAATATCTGATGAGGCGGCGAGGTCGCGTCATGACTAAATGACTTACTGAGGAAGTGAAGCCATAACCATGTCCTTCCGCGTATTGTTACGAAAAGGTTTTTTCATAAAGTGAATGTCTCTTTAGATATTATACAGTTATATTATACGGCTTTATACAGTAGAGGGCTTTCATTTTATCCGTGAAACACTTTGTAAGAAATTGCACATAATTTTGTACTAACTTGCACAATTTTGTTATAACAAAGTGTTTCACGGGTATAATGAAAGCACTCTAATTATATAGATTTATTTGCAATTTGTATATATGTTGTCGTTTAGGATTCAATATGATTTTTGAACCAGTTCGATTTTTTAAAACAGCTCAATTTAAAATAAATATGTATAAGAAAAACTTCCTTCTCTATCACCCTCTCCCATTGCCCTTTATTCTCTATCTCCCCTTCCCCATTATCCTTTCCTTCCCTCCCTCTACTCCCCCTTATTTCTTATCTGCCTACGTGATACTTATCTAATTTAATTTTTTGTCCTCACCTCGACCTCCCCCCCCCCCCCCCCCCCCCCTGCAGGGTTAGGTGCCACCATTATAAATATGATTAATAGATATCAACAAAGCTCAAGACTGTTCGCATTAAATAATTTGTTTAACAATTCTGTTATTTGTGTGTTAGAGAATTCCACAACACACAACGTTTTGATCTCCATTTTTGGATTCCAACCAACACCCCCAAGTGAGGGTGACCAAGAGGGAGATGTGGATGAGCAAGTGCGGATCCAGGGGGAGGGTCGGTGGGTTCCCGATCCCCTGTCATTCCTGAGGTCAAATGGGCTTCCTGTGGTAAAAATGCAACTGGGATTCCTTTGCCCACAGAATTTACCCCTGAGACCACCCCTTCAAAAAATCCCGGATCCGCCGTTGATGAGGGTGTGTGGATACTAGTTGTTTTGTGAGTTTAATATAGCGAATACTCGCCGGTGAAGTAGTTGTCTCCTCTATTTCTCAGACAACAATGTTGGCGAGGAATTGTCGTCTTGGAATAACTGGAACAAGAATAAACCGAGTAAGTTTTTCGTGCTTGACATCAAGTTGGGGAGTGTTTGTTGATGATAATGGAAGTAATCTATATATTTGATTTGATATAGATGTAAGTCTGTGTATATAAGTGTGTGTATGCTGTGTAAGTGTGTGTAAGTATGTGTAAGTGTGTGTATATATGTCTAAGTGTGTATAAGTGTGTGTAAGAGTGTTTAAGTGTGTGTAAATCTGTGTAAGTGTGTGTAATTGTGTGTAAGTGTGTGTAAGTGTGTGTAAGTGTGTGTAAGTGTGTGTAAGTGTGTGTAAGTGTGTGTAAGTGTGTGTAAGTGTGTGTAAGTGTGTGTAAGTATGTGTGTGTGTGTGGGTGTGTGTGTATATATGTGTAAGTGAGTGAAAGCGTGTGTAAATGCGTATAACTGTATGTAACTATGTGTGTGTTTCTATGTATGTGTATGCATGTGTATGTATGTGCAAGAGTGTGTAAATGTCGGTAAATGGGTTTAAGTGTGTGTGTATGTAAGTGTAAGTTTCACTAAGTATCTCTAAGTGTGTTTAAGTGTGTGTAAGTGTTGTAAGTGTATGTAGTGTGTGTAAGTGTGTGTAAGTGTGTGTAAGTGTGTGTAAGTGTGTGTAAGTGTGTGTAAGTGTGTGTAAGTGTATGTAAGTGTGTGTAAGTGTGTGTAAGTGTGTGTAAGTGTGTGTAAGTGTGTGTAAGTGTGTGTAAGTGTGTGTAAGTGTGTGTAAGTGTGTGTAGGTTGTGTACAGTGTGTGTAAGTAGTGTGTATTTGTGTCAGTGTGTGTTAAGTGTGTGTACGTGTTGGTAAGTGTGGTGTAAGTGTATGTAAGGTGTTAGTAAGAGTGTGTATAGTGTGTGAGTGTTTGTAGTTGTGTGTTATGTATGTTTAGTGGTGTTAAGTGTTGTGTAAGCGTTGTGTAAGTATGTTGTACCTGTGTCTATATCTGTGTATGCATGTGTACATATGTGTTAGGAATGTGTAAAATGTCAGTAAATAGGTGGACTCTTGGGTTAAGTCTGTGTGTATGTATGTGTACAGGTCTCTTAAGTGTCTTGTAAATGTATTTACGGGTTGATCTAGGTGTGTGTAAGTGTGTGTAAGGTGTGGTAAGTGTGGTAGTGTAGTGTTGTGTAAGTGTGTGTAAGTGTATGTAAGTGTTGTTAAGTGTGTGTAAGTGTGAGTAAGGTGTGTTGTAAGTGTGTGTAAGTGCCTGTGTAAGTGTGTAAGTGTGTGTAAGGTGTGTGTATATATGTCTAAGTGTGTGTAAGTGTGTGTAAGTGTGTGTAGTGTGTGTAAGTGTGTGTAAGTTTGTGTAAGTGTGTTGTAAGTGTGTGTAAGTGTGTGTAAGTGTGTGTAAGTGTGGTGTAAGTGTGTGTAAGTGTGTGTAAGTGTGTGTAAGTGTGTGTAAGTGTGTGTAAGTGTGTTGTAAGTGTGTGTAAGTGTGTGTAAGTGTGTGTAAGTGGTGTAAGTGTGTGTAAGTGTTGTGTAAGTGTGTGTAAGTGTGTGTAATTGTGGTAAGTGTGTGTAAGTGTGTGTAAGTGTGTGTAAGTGTGTGTAAGTGTGTGTAAGTGTGTGTTGTAAGTGTGTGTAGTGTAAGTGTGTGTAAGTGTCTGTAAGTATGTGCTGTGTGTGTGGGTGTGTGTGTATATATGTGTAAGTGAGTGAAAGCGTGTGTAAATGCGTATAACTGTATGTAACTATGTGTGTGTTTCTATGTATGTGTATGCATGTGTATGTATGTGCAAGAGTGTGTAAATGTCGGTAAATGGGTTTAAGTGTGTGTGTATGTAAGTGTAAGTTTCACTAAGTATCTCTAAGTGTGTTTAAGTGTGTGTAAGTGTTTGTAAGTGTATGTAAGTGTGTGTAAGTGTGTGTAAGTGTGTGTAAGTGTGTGTAAGTGTGTGTAAGTGTGTGTAAGTGTGTGTAAGTGTATGTAAGTGTGTGTAAGTGTGTGTAAGTGTGTGTAAGTGTGTGTAAGTGTGTGTAAGTGTGTGTAAGTGTGTGTAAGTGTGTGTAAGTGTGTGTAAGTGTGTGTAAGTGTGTGTAAGTGTATGTAAGAGTGTGTAAGAGTGTGTAAGTGTGTGTAAGTGTGTGTGTATGTATGTTTAAGTGTGTGTAAGTGTGTGTAAGTGTGTGTAAGTATGTGTACCTGTGTCTATATCTGTGTATGCATGTGTACATATGTGTAGGAATGTGTAAATGTCAGTAAATAGGTGTATCTGGGTTTAAGTCTGTGTGTATGTATGTGTAAGTTTCTCTAAGTGTCTGTAAATGTATTTACGTGTTTATCTAGGTGTGTGTAAGTGTGTGTAAGTGTGTGTAAGTGTGTGTAAGTGTGTGTAAGTGTGTGTAAGTGTATGTAAGTGTGTGTAAGTGTGTGTAAGTGTGTGTAAGTGTGTGTAAGTGTGTGTAAGTGTGTGTAAGTGTGTGTAAGTGTGTGTAAGTGTGTGTATATATGTCTAAGTGTGTATAAGTGTGTGTAAGAGTGTTTAAGTGTGTGTAAATCTGTGTAAGTGTGTGTAATTGTGTGTAAGTGTGTGTAAGTGTGTGTAAGTGTGTGTAAGTGTGTGTAAGTGTGTGTAAGTGTGTGTAAGTGTGTGTAAGTGTGTGTAAGTGTGTGTAAGTGTCTGTAAGTATGTGTGTGTGTGTGGGTGTGTGTGTATATATGTGTAAGTGAGTGAAAGCGTGTGTAAATGCGTATAACTGTATGTAACTATGTGTGTGTTTCTATGTATGTGTATGCATGTGTATGTATGTGCAAGAGTGTGTAAATGTCGGTAAATGGGTTTAAGTGTGTGTGTATGTAAGTGTAAGTTTCACTAAGTATCTCTAAGTGTGTTTAAGTGTGTGTAAGTGTTTGTAAGTGTTTGTAAGTGTGTGTAAGTGTGTGTAAGTGTGTGTAAGTGTGTGTAAGTGTGTGTAAGTGTATGTAAGTGTGTGTAAGTGTGTGTAAGTGTGTGTAAGTGGTGTGTAAGTGTGTGTAAGTGTGTGTAAGTTGTGTGTCAGTGTGTGTAAGTGTGTGTGTAAGTGTGTGTAAGTGTATGTAAGAGTGTGTAAGAGTGTGTAAGTGTGTGTAAGTGTGTGTGTATGTATGTTTAAGTGTGTGTTAAGTGTGTTGGTAAGTGTTGTGTAAGTATGTGTACCTGTGTCTATATCTGTGTATGCATGTGTACATATGTGTAGGAATGTGTAAATGTCAGTAAATAGGTGTATCTGGGTTTAAGTCTGTGTGTATGTATGTGTAAGTTTCTCTAAGTGTCTGTAAATGTATTTACGTGTTTATCTAGGTGTGTGTAAGTGTGTGTTGTAATTGTGTGTCCGTGTGTGTAAGTGTGTGTATGTGTGGTAAGTGTGTGTAAGTGTGTATGTGTGTGTGTTGTCAGTGTGTGTCAGTGTGTGTGGTGTTTAAGTGTGTGTAAGTGTTGTGTAAAGTGTGGGTAAGTGTGTGTTGTGTGGTGTCCGTAAGTGTGTGTAAGTGTGTGTAAGTGTGGTAAGTGTGTGTAAGTGTGTGTAAGTGTGTGTAAGTGTGTGTAACTATGTGTAACAATGTCTATGTATGTGTATGCTTGTGTACATATGTCTAAGAAAGTGTAAATGTCAGTAAATGGGTGTATCATCATTTAAATTTGTGTGTGTATGTATGTGTAAGTGTGTGTAAGTGTGGTAAGTGTGTAAAGTGTGTGTAAGTGTGTTAAGTGTGTGTAAGTGTGTGTAAGTGTGTGTGTAAGTGTATGTTGTGTAAGTGGTGTAAGTGGGGGGGTTAAGTGTGTTGTAAGGTGTCTGTAAGTGGTGTAGTGTAAGTGTGTTGTAAGTGGGTGTGTAAGTGTGTGGAAGTGTGTTGTAAGTGTGTGTAAGTGTGTTTAAGTGTGTGAGGGGGTAAGTGTGTGTAAGTGGTGTGTATGGTTTAAGTGTGTGTAAGTGTGTGTAAGTGGTGTGTAAGTATGGTGTGTCTTATATCTGTGTAAGTGTGTGGAAAAGTGTGTTGTAATGTTGGTCGTGAAATAGGTGTTTTGTAATCTGTGTGTTGTAGTGTGTAAGTTGTGTCTTAAGTGTGTTGTAACTGTCTTTACGTGTTTATCTAAGTGTGTGTAGTGTGTTGTAATGGGTGTAAGTGTGTGTAAGTGTGTGTATGTAAGTGTGTGTAAGTGTATGTTAAGTGTGTGTCAGTGTGTGTAAGTGTGTGGTAAGTGTGTGCATGTGTGTGTGGAAACGATGTGGAAACAATGTCTTATGTATGTGATGCTGTGTCATTGTCTAAGAAAGTGAAATGTCAGTAAATGGGTGATCATCATTTAAATTTGTGTGTATGATGTGAAGTCGGGTGTAAGTGTGTGGTATAGTGTTGTAAGTGTGTGGAAGTGTTTGTGTATATTATTG
>NW_028292612.1:0-69408 GCF_029948245.1 Actinia tenebrosa
TTCCGAAATACAAGACACGCTTTAAGGCTCTATGCGCACGCACACCCCGCGGCATCGACGGAGTTGAGAAAGCCCCAGTTCAAGAATTACTACCAGCCTTCTAAGAAACAAAAAGATAGTGAGCTGGTCTTCGTAGGAATCGCAGGGCTGGCGGGAGGCGTAGCTTTGGCGTATTTAGTCTAATATATGATCGTCTTTTTGGAAAGCGACAAGAATAACTTTACCACTTATCTGAATCCCCCCATCAAAGCCCATAAGGTCCGGCTCATAAGTTGCTCTTTGTACAATTCTTGGTATAATTTAATTAATGGCATGGTTACCGAGCATACGGGGTCTAACAATTATCAAGGCGTAATGCTACCCAATGGACATTACACCCCAATCACACGGGCAAAAGAATTAGCAAAGTACGGTTACACTCTCACCACGGGATTACCACACGAAATGACCTTCAAACATAATCTTCCTAACAATTTCTCGGTAACCCTAGGAAAAGCTGATGCATTGGGATCTTTACTAGGTGTCTCAGGCAAGGCAATTACCAACACGGCCATACCTGTGAAATGGAAAGTCGCATCCTCTTACGAAGTCTATTGCGACTTGGTTAATAGTTACAGCAATGGGGAAAAGTCTTCTCTTATGTCCAAGTTTCTACCCAAAGGTAATCCATTCGACCTGGTAGAATACACTACCATTTCTTTGAGCTATGACTTGTCTCATTTGGTAGAAAGCATAAACATCACCATTAAAGTGGACGGAGAGACGGTGGATTTCAACGGGCGAAAGATCAATCTTGTTTTGGAATTCATGTAATGGGTCGAACAGAGGACAAACTTAAAAGGATTTACTATGGGCCCGATGGCTACTGGAGAGGAGCGTCAGCTATCAAGAAACTCGCGACCGCGGCCAGGGTATCAGAAGAAACGGCTAAGAACTGGTTAAAAAAACAAACCCTCTGGCAGGTTTATCTTCCCGTGCCCAAGTATATTCCCAGGCCCAGCTTTACCGTAAATGCCCCCAACGAAGTCCATCAGGCAGATTTGCTTTTCTTACCGCACGACAAGGTGAGAAGGAAGACCTATAGGTACGCTTTGACCTTAGTTGATATCGCAAGCAGATACAAGGACGCCGAACCCATAACCAGCAAGGATTCTGGGGAAGTCGCAGAAGCCCTAGGTAGGATTTATAAGCGCGTCTTGAAATGGCCTAAGCTGCTGCAAGTGGATGCCGGGACGGAGTTCATGGGCGTCGGTTACTAAGACCCTGAGAGACCACGACACTAAGATTAGGAGAGCCGAAGCAGAGTACCACAGGGGTCAGAGCATCGTCGAAAGATTCAATAAGACCCTGGCCGAGCGTCTCTTTGGGTACCAGTATTGGAAAGAGCTGGAAGATCCCTCCAAACGCAACAGGGAATGGACTCAGAGGCTCCCCCAGGTCGTCGCGGCTTTAAATAACGAGTCGGCCAGGGCTACGGGAATAAAGCCCAAGGATGCTATAAAAAAGAAACACGTGGAACACAAGTCCTACGTCAGAAGTTCGAGGGCGGTCGGACTGAAGGAAAAAAAGCTCCCCCGCAACATAGTGGTCAGATACCTCTATCAGCCGGGGGAACTCGAAGGCGGCAGTAAGAGAGCCACGGATCCCAACTGGTCTTTGGAAACGTATGAGATTTCGAAGTCCGTCACCAAGGAAGGGCAACCCGTGTTGTATTACCTAAATGGCCCAAGTCGCGGATTCGTCAAGGAAGAGCTGCTCATAGTCCCCAAAGACTCAGAGTAGTGCTGCTCCACGCGCCCGATTACACTCTAGGCATGTCAGTCTTACATTGCCTCTACAATGCCCGCGCTTGTATGTTGATACGATCCACGGAGAACTGCTGATCGTCATTCGGGTCAAACCTCCATAGTAGAGGTATGTTACACTTGGCACACCTTGCCCCTTTCTTATAGACGTCGTCTACACATAGGTCGAACGTCATATTTTTTTCTTCGTCGTGCCGCTTGTAGCGAAGGAGTTTCTTAGCAATGTTCTCTTTGGCTACGTCCTCTGGCGTCTTATCGTAGCGCAATTGCGGACCCCAGGCTCTTTTTAACTGTTTGGCATACTCCACACGTCTTACGGCGGTGTAGATAAGGTTGCTCCAACACAGCCGCTGGTCTATGATCCATAAGGTTTCTTTTATGGTAAGCCCTTTCGCGCCGTGGACTGTCATGCAATAGCCCAAGCGCCAATCTGGATGGGAGGTTATTTTTTCCACCTTTTCTATGGGTACCCAGGCTTTATCGTGCGTTACTGCGTTCTGCAGTTGGATGTCGGTACCAGGTACCCAGACGTCTCTTTTTAGCATGCGGGTGTCGTGGGGTTTGTAGCAAACAGGTACGGGATGCGTAGGGAAGCACTCTCGGTGTATATTTAGCAAATCCTTTCGTATGCGAGACTGTGCTGCGCGTTTGCTGCTCAGCACCAGATCCTTTGGATGCCATGTGTAAAGGAAGTCCTCGTATTTCTTCGCTCGTACGCGTTTGCGCAGTGTTTTGCATTGCTCGGCATCACTAAGGCCCCTTAATTCCGCTTTCAGGTTTCTTATTTGATCCTTGCTGCGGTAGTCGGTGTTAATTTCCTCCGCATGGTCTACGAAATCTTTCAGCCATTCGTGGGGCATTTCTCCGGCTATAGGAGGAGGCTGGCAGGGATCTCCGGCGAATATTACTTGGCATTTTCCACGGAGGAAGTCTACGAACTGCAGGATTTCCAAAGGAACGGTGCAAATCTCATCCCAAAGTATCACCGGAGGTATGTCGTGGATGGCCTCTGGTACCCACTTTTGTCCATTCCAACGGAAGAAGCTGTGGTAGGTCTGCGCGTCGTGGCCCATTTCGCAGAGTTCTCTTTCCAAACGGTGCGTTGGCGTTAGCACCTTTATCTTAGGAAAGAGTTCTAACACACGCGTCGTTTTACCGCTGCCTCCCGTACCGTAGAGGTAAGAGAAGCGTTGGTAGGAAATAGGGTCCGCAACTGAGGGCAGTGGCTCTTTGGTAGGCGTTATGGTGCCACGGGTGTGCTCGCCGTGATATTCTACACGTGCCCTCCAAGACCTTATCTCCTCATCTTTGACGCGCCATTGGCCACTTTCTGCAAGTTCATCGGCAGTGTAGAATTCCTCCATCTTTTCCAACACTTGCGGTTTCACGTATAGGGAATCCGTGGCTACGCGGGGGATATCTTCTTTGTCAAACCGCAGGAGCATCGCGAGAAGGTTAATGTGCGCGTAGGCTAACATGCTGGCACGCAGATGGTAATACTGCGGTCGATGATCCTGGTAGTAGCATAAAGCATTCCATTTGCGTTCTTTTTGCTCGGCTTCTATGAAATAATCACATTTCTCCACGGACACCATCGTTCCTTGGTCGTGGGCGCGCTTGATGAGGAAACTTAAGTCACCTTCGTCTGTTATTAGGCGCCTTTGCATGTGTTTCTCTCCCTCCTTAGCGCCCTGGGTGAACTTTCCTATGACAATCCTCGCGGTGGGGTTGTGTTCTGGCAACCACTTCGTGAAGGCGCTATGGCAGAGTATGGCTTCATGCGCTGTGTATTTCAGGAGTTTACACTCTTCAAGGAACTTTAACAATGGCACTGGTATCCATTCTTTCTCTTGTAGATGCTTCCCGTACCATGCGTAAATTATGGGATGTAAGTCTTTAGCCAACTTCCAAGACGTTAATATGACGAACCCTGTTGCTGGCGAGTCGTAGCTGCCGTCTAAGGACACACGAAAGAATTGCGAGTCTGGATGCCCGTATCTATCATAATATTCCTTACAATCGCCAAGACCTTTAAATGACGCAGGATAGCAATGCTTCATGTCTAAGGACACGTATTCGTCTTCGTCGTACTCCATATTCCAAAGACCTCCATGACCGTGTTCTACGCACGCTTTGGAGATATCTTTGAACTCTTTTGGGGTAGGTTTCCATCCATTTCTCTTTTTGGCCGCTAAGAAGTCCAAGCTACGAGAGCTGAGCACTTCATCTGAGAAGTCTTCCCCAAGGGTTTCGCAGGCGCTCTGGATGCGTAGATGTTCGATTTCGGGGCGGTAAAGAGTACCATCTTGCGTCATAAACTGGCTTCCTTCGGGATCCATCAGCCAAACGGAGTTCTCATGGATTAAGTCTACCAATGGGGAAGTTTCATAGACCTTTGTCTCTTTCATTTTGGGAACCGAAGTTCTCGCCAAGCGTGCCCGTTGTGTTGGTAGATGACTATAGGAGCACCTCTGCCGCCGTATTTATGCGTCCCAGGGTAAATGTACCCGTCTGTGATATCTTTCACATGTATTCGCCTTTCTAAAAGGACTTCTAGGTTTTTGATGTTGTCTATGGTAGCTCCAGCCCTATGAGTAGCATCTTCCCATCTCTTGATAGCTTCTTTCCTCTTTGGGGTAAGCTTACCACCTCTGGAAGAATCCTCAACGAATTCCCTGACTAACTTTCCTAAGCAGTTGCCGGGATGTCGCATTGGCTTCAACTTCTTGACGTCCGGCTCTTTAATCTCATACGCACCGTAGATTACTACTGTAACAGGGTAAGCAACTTCGTAGAACAACATGTCGATGCCTACCAGCGCTCCGGGCCTGGTATTTTTGTTTAGGACAAACGAGCTCTGCTTACCGGACGCCCGAATAGGATTACGACCTCTTTCTATCATCCATTCGCCGTCGTAATACTTTATGAACGTTAACTGTAAACGGTAATTACCTTCAGGCATCAGGTCTATTATCTTTTCGGCTCTTTCTTCGTCCATGATTTCTTCTGTGTCTCCTTCTGTGAATGTCGTGAAGGCGAAGTCGGCGTCCAAACGATCCAATACCTGAGTTCGCAGTTTGCGCACAGTTTTGTTTTGAATGCTTTTGATGGCGTCCATCTATATCTAGGAAATATTTTAACCTTTGTTTGCGACACTATTTTAACTTAGTAATGCGGGGCACCAGTAAAACCCGTACAGAGCTTTTCAAATCGAATTACGCAGGCAATACCCAGAACGACCTTACGGGTAATACCCGCGGCGGCCGCCTTTACGTGAGCGCGGGGAATACCCATGTAATTCCGGGGGGTGGCCGCGAGTCCCCCTTACTGCTGCTTCTACCAGCATAACGGACACGCTTGGCGAGAACTTCGATTCCCGCGAAAAAAAGAAACCAAGGTCTACGAAACCTCCCCGTTGGTGAACTTGATTCATGAGAACTCAATATGGTTAATGGATTCGGAAGGAAGCCAGTTTATGACCCAAGACGGCACTTTGTATCGCCCGGAAATCGAACACCAGCGCATCCAAAGCGCCTGTGAAACCCTTGGGGAAGACTTCTCAGACGAGGTCCTCAGCTCTCGTAGTTTGGACTTCTTAGCCGCAAAAAGAAGGAATGGGTGGAAACCGACCCCCAAAGAATTCAAAGACATAGCCAAAGCCTGCGTAGAACACGGCCACGGCGGTCTTTGGAACATGGAGTACGACGAGGAAGAATACGTGTCCTTAGACATGAAGCACTGCTATCCTGCGTCATTTAAAGGCCTGGGAGATTGTAAGGAATATTACGACCGCTACGGCCATCCAGATTCACAGTTCTTTCGTGTGTCCTTAGACGGCAGCAACGACGCGCCAGCTACGGGGTTCGTCAGATTAACGTCTTGGAAGTTGGCTAAAGACTTGCACCCCAAAACTTACGCATGGTACGGGAAGCATCTACGAGAGAAAGAATGGATACCAGTGCCATTGTTAAAGTTCCTTGAAGAGCCTAAGCTCCTGAAATACACAGCGCATGAAGCCATACTTTGCCATAGCGCCTACACGAAGTGGCTCCCAGAGCACAACCCAACCGCCCGAATTGTCATAGGCAAATTTACACAAGGAGCTAAGGAGGGAGAGAAGCACATGCAACGGCTTTTAATAACAGACGAAGGAGAGTTAAGCTTCCTCATAAAACGTGCCCACGATCAAGGAACGATGGGGTCTGTAGAGAAATGGGATTACCTCGTAGAAGATCAGCTGCACAAATGGAATGCTTTGTGTTATTACCAGGACCATCGGCCGCAGTATTACCATCTGCGTGCCAGCATGTTAGCCTACGCGCACATTAACCTTCTCGCAATGCTCTTGCGGTTTGACAAAGAAGACATTCCACGCGTAGCCACGGATTCCCTATACGTGAAACCGCACGTATTGGAAAAGATGGAGGAATTCTACACTGCCGATGAACTCGCAGAAAGTGGCCAGTGGCGCGTCAAAGATGAAGAAATAAAAGCCTGGAGGGCACGCGTAGAATATCATGGTGAACATACCCGCGGTTCCATTAAGCCGACGGAAGAGCCACTGCCCTCAGTTGCGGACCTTATTTCCTACCAACGCTTCTCTTATCTTTACGGTACGGGAGGCAGCGGTAAGACGACGCGTGTTTTGAAACTCTTTCCTAAGATAAAAGTGTTAACGCCGACGCATCGTTTGGAAAGGGAACTGCAAGAAATGGGTCACGACGCGCAGACTTACCACAGCTTCTTTCGCTGGAATGGCCAAAAGTGGGTACCAGAAGCCATCCACGACATACCTTCCGTGATACTTTGGGATGAAATTTGTACCGTGCCCTTAGAAATCCTGCAGGAGTTCGTAGACTTTCTCCGTGGAAAATGCCAAGTCGTATTTGCCGGGGATCCATGTCAACCACCTCCTATAGCCGGAGAAATGCCCCATGAATGGTTAAAAGAAATGGTAGACTATCATGAAGAAATTAACACAGACTACCGTAGCAAGGATCAAGTGAGGAAATTAAAGGCAGAATTAAGGGGCCTTAGCGACGCCGAACAATCTAAGGTGTTACGTAAGAGGGTACGAGCAAAGTCTTACGTAGACTTCCTGTATTCTTGGCATCCTGAGGATTTGGTGTTAAGCAGTAAGCGCGCAGCACAGTCGCGCATACAGAAAGACTTACTCAAAATACACCAGGAGCGGCTCCCTAGTCATTTGGTGCCCGTTTGTTATAAGCCGCGTGACACCCTGCATGCAAAGAAAAGTGTCTTAGTACCCGGTACCGACATCCAACTGCAGAACGCAGTAACGCACGACAAAGCCTGGGTACCCATAGAAAAGGTGGAAAAAATAACCTCCCATCCAGACTGGCGCTTAGGCTATTGCATGACAGTCCACAGCGCGCAAGGGCTTACCATAAAAGAAACCTTATGGATCATAGACCAGCGCCTGTGTTGGAGCAACCTTATCTACACCGCCGTAAGCCGTGTAGCATATGCCAAACAACTAAAAAGAGCCTGGGGTCCGCAACTGCGCTACGATAAGACGCCAGAGGACGTAGCCAAAGAGAACATTGCTAAGAAACTCCTTCGCTACAAGCGGCACGACGAAGAAAAAAATATGACGTTCGACCTATGCGTGGACGACGTCTATAAGAAAGGGGCGCGGTGTGCCAAGTGTAACATACCGCTACTATGGAGGTTTGACCCAAATGACGATCAGCAGTTCTCCGTGGATCGTATGAATAACAAACGCGGGCATTGCAGAGGCAACGTAAGACTGACATGCCTAGAGTGCAATCGGGCGCGTGGAGCAGCACTACTCTGAGTCTTTTGGGACTATGAGCAGCTCTTCCTTGACGAATCCGCGACTTGGGCCATTTAGGTAATACAACACGGGTTGCCCTTCCTTGGTGACGGACTTCGAAATCTCATACGTTTCCAAAGACCAGTTGGGATCCGTGGCTCTCTTACTGCCGCCTTCGAGTTCCCCCGGCTGATAGAGGTATCTGACCGCTATGTCGCGGGGTAGCTTTTTTTCCTTCAGTCCGACCGCCCTCGAACTTCTGACGTAGGACTTGTGTTCCACGTGTTTCTTCTTCATAGCATCCTTGGGTTTCATTCCCGTAGCTCTGGCCGCCTCGTTGTTCAAAGCCGCGACGACCTGGGGGAGCCTCTGAGTCCATTCCCTGTGGCGCTCGGAGGGATCTTCCAGCTCTTTCCAATACTGGTATCCAAAGAGGCGCTCGGCCAAGGTCTTATTGAATCTTTCGACGATGCTCTGACCCCTGTGGTACTCTGCTTCAGCTCTCCTAATCTTGGTGCTGTGGTCTTTCAGGGTCTTAGTAACGACGCCCATGAACTCTGTCCCCGCATCCACTCTCAGCAGCTTAGGCCATTTCAAGACGCGCTTATAAATCCTACCTAGGGCTTCTGCGACTTCCCCAGAATCCTTGCTGGTTATGGGTTCGGCGTCCTTATATCTGCTTGCGATATCGACTACGGTCGAAGCGTATGTATAGGTCTTTCTTCTCACCTTGTCGTGCGGTAAGAAAAGCAAATCTGCCTGATGGACTTCGTTGGGGGCATTTACGGTAAAGCTGGGCCTGGGAATGTACTTGGGCAAGGGAAGATAAACCTGCCAGAGGGTTTGTTTTTTTAACCAGTTCTTAGCCGTTTCTTCTGATACCCTGGCCGCGGCTGCAAGTTTCTTGATAGCTGAGGCTCCTGTCCAGTAGCCTTCAGGCCCATAGTAAATCCTCTTGAGTTTGTCCTCAGTTCGACCCATTATATGAATTCCAGGACGAGATTGATCTTACGTCCGTTGAAATCCACCGTCTTTCCGTCCACCTTAATGGTGATGTTTATGCTTTCTACCAAATGAGACAAATCATAGCACAAAGAAATGGGAGTGTATTCTACCAGGTCAAATGGATTACCTTTGGGCAGAAACTTGGACATAAGAGAAGACTTTTCTCCATTGCTGTAACTATTGACCAAGTCGCAATAGACTTCATAAGTGGATGCGACTTTCCATTTCACGGGTGTGACCGTGTCGGTAATTGTCTTGCCC
This sequence comes from Actinia tenebrosa, assembly GCF_029948245.1. NCBI lineage: Eukaryota > Metazoa > Cnidaria > Anthozoa > Actiniaria > Actiniidae > Actinia > Actinia tenebrosa. Next base: position 8,869 of record NW_028292612.1, read on the forward strand.
GAGGCACATAATAAAGATCCCAATGGGTCAAACTTTCCAAAAGTTACTGAATAGTTTGGCATATTATGTTTGAGGGTCATTTCGTGTGGTAATCCCGTGGTGAGAGTATAACCGCGCTTGGCGAGCTCCTTAGCAAGGGTGATTGGCGTGTAATGTCCATCGGGTAGCATTTCACCTTGATATTTGCCAGGCGTCTTAAGTACGGTAACCAGGGCCCCAATTAAATTATACCAAGAATTATACAACGAGCAACTTATGAGCCGAACCTTATGGGCTTTGATGGGGGGATTCAAATAAGTGGTAAAGTTATTTTTATGGCTTTCCAAAAAGACGATCATATATTTCAGGAAACACAGTTTCCTTTGCTTGCTGAATTAGACTAAGTACGCCAAAGCTACGCCTCCTGCCAGTCCTGCAACTCCTACGAAGACCAACTCGCTATCTTTTTGTTTCTTAGAAGGCTGGTAGTAATTCTTAAACTGAGGCTTTCTCATTCTAAAGTCGGGGTGTGCTTGCGCATAAAGTTTAAAGGCGTAGTCTGTGTTTTCGAAGTTCTTATCCGCCTGCATTTTGTCTTGGTAGTTCTTGTCCAACCAATCCCTGTAAGCTTGTCTTTTTTCATTCCAAGCTGCCACGTCCCTTTGATACTTTTCCAGCGCTAAGTCGTGTCTCTTCCTTTCGGCTTCGAGACTACTGCCACCAGTTACCGCTTTTTGTACGTACTTACCCGCGTAACTAGCACCAGTAAATGCTAAAGCAGCAATTAATGCACCTCCTATCGCAGCCATCTATACATTAGGCAGGTACTTTTCCTTACGTAGGTAATCCTTTACCATGATAGCCCCGCCTACGGCAGCGGTCATCTTAGCAAAGTTGGCGAAGCTCTTACTTGGGTCTTCAGTAAAGTCTTCTTTGAGCACTTTCTTACCTACCCAACCAATGCCCGCAACAATAGAAGTGATGATAGCTGCTTCTTCAACAGTTTTTAATAACGCGGTTGACATTATATTACAAAGCGAGAAGGTTATTACTCCATTACGGGTATTTTGCTTCTAGGCTCCTGCGTCACATGCACGGGTTTTACTTTTGGCTTTGCTGCCTTCCATTGTAAGTAGAGGCTGCCTGCTGCTATAGCAACTCCCAACGCGCCAATAACGTAGCCTAAATTGATGGAGGATCCCTCTTCTTTCTCTTCCACCTTTACTTCTTTTTTGGCTTTGTTCTTCCTGTTCATCTCTGCGAGCTTCTTCCCGGCAGCAACTCTGCCTGGAGATTTAGCCTTGGTGATTCGTTGCTCCTCTACTTGAGGGGTTTCCTCCGCCTTCGATTCGGCTTCACTCATTTATATCTAAGGACTTGAAGGACTTGGCAAGTAACTTAAGGATGACCTGACCAAGTACTTAAGGATGACTTGGGTAAGGACTTGATAAGTACTTAAGGGCGACTTAATAAGTACTTATGAATGACTTGACTAGGTACTTAAGGTAACCTGAGTAACTCCCCTGGATGACTTAACTAGGTACTTGATCAGGTACCTCGGCAAGTGCCGCCTGGAAGACCTTTTCAACGTCCCTGTCCTTCTTGAAGTCCTTCCAAGACGTCGTAAGTTTCTTCAAGTCGACATGCTGAGCTACGTGAAGTGCCGCAGAGGCGACTGCCATTAACTTACCGCACTTCAAAGACAACCACCCACAGGTTATCTTAAGTTCTTGGGCGATGACATAGTCCTTGCTTATGTCCTTCCGTAGTTGTTCCACGTCGTCTATGGGCAGCGCACGTTCGAGAAGCTTGGTGGCAAGTCGGATAGCGGAGTCTGCTACGGCGTCCGTGGTCTTACTTGCAAGGGCAGCCTCGTACCTCTTATGGAACTTCTTAACTTCCTCCTCTGACAACTTATTAACTTGCTCATGGGTAAGTTCCTTGCCTATCATTTCTTTGCACTTCCCAGAAGACACAAGGATGTTAAGTTGTTCCTTAAGGTTACTTTCGTCTAGCTGTGTGGGAACTTCATCTATCAACTGCTCAATCTCCATATATATTAAAAATCAAAGATTTTTACCTCGTACGGAAATCTCAAAGAGAAGACCATTTTGGAATGTCGGTGCGTCTTTAGATGCCGCATGTATTCGTGTAACTGTTCCTTGGATATCTCACCGCCGTAGTGGCTTAAGATGGTTTCCAGATCAGACTTACTTGGAGTATAAAATACTACGAGAGATCCTATGTTTTCCCTAAAAGGCTTAGAGACGCTGGTAAGCTGCTGCGAGAGCAACCAAACGCTAATATTGTCATGCCTGCCGCTAAAGGCGAGTTTAATAAGCTCGGTAGTGCGTCTTTTTACGTCGTCCCCACAGGCAATGTCGTCCAGTATAAGGAGGGTTTGCGTATCTTTAGGGAATTGTTTGTGCCAGAACTTAAGATGTCCAGATAACTCGTTAGGATCTAAGATATCCACAAAGAAGTCATCATCTTTCGCGCCTACGCCCGTCCAGGTGCGGTTATTCACGTAGGTGGGGCAAAGTAGCACTATGAAGTCAAATCGGTATCTAAAGGGTCCTAGCAGCTGCTCTACTACGAATTGGGTCTTTCCGCAGCCGGTGGGTCCTACTATCAGAGCGTTACAAGGCATGTGATTCGGGTTCATATATTTCAGGCAACAAGTTGCCTTCTAGAAGCAAATTTATTTGCTGGTATATATGGAGCCTACGGAAGCAGTGCAGAGAATCGTTAACGACGTCAAAGATAAGAGAGACACCATTGAAATGCAAAGGGAGGAGATCAATCGATTAAAAGAGCGCGTGCAGGAGTTGTATGATGAAATGTGTGGTCTGAAGCGCACGGAAAGGTTTGGTGCGCTGGTAACCATGGCGAGCTGGGCTAAAGAAAGCGTGGCTGACTAAATGAAGTATCCCATATGAGGCTTATTAAATTCTTATTATATGTGGAGTGCGTGCAATGTAATAAGGAGTTTAGTTCTAAGCAAATGCTCGAATATCACGTCAAAAATAAGGTCTGTAGAAAGTCGCGGAAGAAGCGCTGTGAACACTGCGATCGTCTGTTCAGCAGCAAGCAGATGTTAAAGTACCACGTAGAAAACAGGGTGTGTCTGAAAAACGTGTGTGAGCGCTGCGAGGAAGATAAAGACGACGAGTGGCATCGTTTCCGCTGCGTGACGCGGTATGAATTAGACGGCGTAGCCTGTGAAATACACGGCGACATTGCAGCGCGCTGTTGTCCTGAGGAAACAAGGGCAGAATTGACACGTCTAAAGAAGAAGATAGACATGCGCTTTGCTATGTTCGACCGCGTTGAAGGTGTGCGCTGGGAAGACAGGGAGTATTGGGAGGCGGACTGCCCGCGTTGCGGTTGTAACAGAAGTGATCAACATATCTGGCAGTGTTTGTATGTACAGGCTGAGGGTCCAATTACCTTCAAAGAGTACGTGGATCGATTTAACAAGAATAAGGAGTCGTCGGAGTGATTAAAGGGAGTTACTAGGGACGTTCTGGAAACTATTTCAGGACGTCCCTTATTTTTATTAAGTTCTTATTAAATGCCCCGGAAACTATTTCAGGACGTCCCTTATTTTTATTAAGGTCTTATTAAATGCCCTGGAAACTATTTTAAGGATATCCTTATTTTTATTTATTATTTATTGAAAAGATTATCCAGGGTACAAAAGCGATTTGGAAAGTTTCTTGAGAAAATTCTTTATTATTATCAAATATTTATTAAGAGCATTTAATAAGACCTCAATAAGAATAAGGGATTTCCTAAAATAGTTTCCAACTAACCTTAATAAATAATAAATAAAAATAAGACTCCTTTCAAAATAGCTTCCAGGGCATTTAATAAGATCTTAATAAGAATAAGACTCCTTTCAAAATAGTTTCCAACCAACCTTAATAAATAATAAATAAAAATAAGACTCCTTTCAAAATAGCTTCCAGGGCACTTAATAAGACCTTAATAAAAATAAGGCCATCCTTAAAATAGTTTCCGGATCCTGATATATGGACTGTATTACATGCAAACCCCCTGCTGACTGCATCATTAAAAAAGAGTCGCCGACCCTCATTGTCGACGAACCCCACTTAAACGACGCTTTAAACGCGCCTAACCACATAGAGGAGACGGGGCAACCCTTCTTTCAATGTCAAACACCCACCGCCCATCCTGCTTACCGTGTGTCCGCAGGTGGGTAAATTCTTCACCTTGTATTACGTACCGAACCCTGTCAGACGCCCAGAGAGAATACTCTACATCGTCGTATTTGAGGAGTAACCGCATTCGGTTCAAATCCTCGAAGACGACGTAACTTTTTATTTCATATGCAATACCCTCAATCAAATCACGCCAATGCACTTGCTGTAGCTGCGAACTACGTTCACAGCCCATATATTCTATGAAATATTTTTAAATGCGTTGTCAGAGTGTCCGTGGTTTTGAAAGACTTACAGCACCATCTACAAGGTATGCGTATTTGTTCCGCATACGCAGCGATGGCACGGCAGATTTCATCGTAGTCGTTGCTTATGAGCACCTTGTAACCATTTTCTTCATACCTTCGTAAGAGCAGCTGTTGATCTGGCGACAATCTACCGTCACCCTTTGGGGTTTTCAATTCAATGCAGAAGCCTCGGTAGTGCACGTGTGCGTTTAACAGTAGTAAGTCAGGTTGACCTCGTTGGTAACCTTTTTGCCAGCACTTTATACGTTTACCGTCGCTGTCCTGCAATTCTCCCAAACCTGGTGCTATGAGCATCTGAGGGTAAAACCTGCGGATGTAGTTAACAACCTTTTTATGTAAATCGAATTCGTTTTCTATCTTAAAAACAAGCTTGTTTGCGCTGTTAAACCGCTTTTCTACTTCATATTTTCCGTTTTTCCTTAGTGCGGGTAGCACTTCTTCGAAGACCCAATCACGAAACTTAACGGCTTGAGGTAACTTAGAGCTAAATATCAGTTCATACAAACCAGGCTCGGATATGAACACGGAATGTGGGTGCATAGTAGAAGCGCCCTGTTTTAGGGCCCTTCCTAACTCACTCGACCTTTTCTGGTATTTCTCAGAAACGTGCTCCCTAATTGCGTTTCTCGTTTTCTCATATCCTAATGCGGCTGCCACCTCTTTTCCCTTAAAGTACAAAGTTTCGCCTTGCACTATGCATTGCAGTTTTGTTTCGTTGTTTTGGAATACGCGTAGCATCGTATATCTGAGAAATATTTTAACTTTTTTTTAGGGTAACTAGGATGAGGGAGCGCAGCGAGCGAATCAGTATGCAACGCTCTCTAGCTGATTCATTTCTACACTCAGTTGCGCGTCCGACACGACGAAGACGTACGCGTTTATCTTGTCGCCGTCGCCCGCGGAGGCATTCTTTGTGCGCTTGATCTCCAATGTTATGCCATCCTGCGTATTTACTAGACGTAACCCCTGACCGTGTATGGATTCGTCGTTGATGGTGCGCATGTCAATCCACAGCGCATACTTATCATTAAAGAATTCCTCAGGGCTAATTTGGTGGCCAAACTTGCGCATTGCCTCTCTGTACGCGTCTGCGGGCTTTATTCCCTGGGAGTAGACCTTATTAGGCACTCCGTTTATGTTGACCCCTACGTTAGTAATGTTGGGGTTATGAAAGGCCTCGGAGTCGCGCTTACCGGCCTCGTAGGGCTTAGCGAGCACCAGAATCAACCCCGTGAGACTTCTTCGGGGGAGGTTAATACTTTGATTGATAACCTCGTCCGTCTTATCCAAGAAGCTGAACGTCTTGTACATCACTACGTGGTCGTATAAGAATGCCTTTCCGGAGCTGTATTCCATGCCAGCGCTACGGGCCAGCTCTTCGCTGTATACCGTTTCGTACTGCAGCTCTAAGTTGGTGATAGAATAGGGATCAACAGCCCCGCTAATTGCGCTGTCCATGCCTCCAATGATGTTCGTAGTGTCCGCCAAGGTTACTTCAAACTGTAACTCGGATAACTGTCTGGGGTAGTACACGCCATGACTCGTAATCACTTCGAAATCCAAGGGGATAACGTACTTGCTACCATAAGCGGTCTTTACCTTTGTTGCGTCTGCTACTGCGGTTGCTCCGCTGGAGTCCGTAGGCGCCGGGTTGGTGTCGCTGCGAAGCTTACGTAGGATAACACTACCAATTCCCTGCTCTATCTTTTGTGCACGGTCAAAGGCTGTTACAAATCGTACCTGTTCAAGTCCAAGAGGGATTCCCCGGCAAACTTGATTCTCATCTTAGAGACGAGGTTCCTGCCCACGTTATTGACGGTATAGCGCTTGTCCTTGGTGATGGGCTGCACCGCTAGGTCAAACCTTAGCGCTAACGTGCCAGGAACCAATACTAGGTTATCCGTTAGACGGGGAACGCCCACGTACAGCGTCTCCCCTGGTTTTGCGCTGGATGGCGTGAATGTGACCCGGTGAAAGGTGCGTTCCGCTTTCAGTCCGCCAACCTGCTTAGGTAATACGTTGGGGTTTAACTTTGAGCTTATCACACATAATGGAAGTAGAAGGAACGGATTTTGACCCCCTTACCGAAGAAGGTCAAGTCGATATTAACGATGAAGAATTTGATGAATGGACTAAAAACGCGGAGGCAAAGCCTTTGCTTTACGACATGGCCTTGGCAAGCAAGTATGGTAGTAGGTGGAGAAGCTTCAAGGCAGCCTTGAATCGCATGTGGCAATCAAAAAACCGCGGCCCCGTTCCTGAGTACTTGGAACTTCAAAACATAAATGAGGAACCCGAACAAGAAACCGTAGAGTGGGCAACGCAAGAGCTAACGCAGCGCTATTCCCGCTTTGAGGCTGACGACGTAAGGCTCACAGAACGCGGAAACAAAGTCCTCATAAGCGTCCAAGACCTGAGATTTCCTGACAAAAACCGCTGGACAAAACCACAGCTCCTTTTCGACGAAAATGGTGACGTTAGGGGTGACGTGGCGAGATTAAAAGGCTTTCAACTAGCTACCCGAAGTGCGTTAGAAAGGTTGGAAACCCTGAATGAAAAAGTTGCGTTAGAAAAACGCGCCGAGGAACTACAAGAAACGTTGGAGGAAAGGGAAACAGATTACATGAGACAGAACCAACTGCTTCTTGATGCTCAAAAGAGAGAACTTGACGACAAGAATCAGCGAATGATAGAAATGAGAGAACAAAGAGACAATGCCCTACGCGAAAGAGACCAAGCCCAAAACGCCTTCAACCTTGCCCTGCAAGACCTGGATATGAGCAAGGAAGAAGCCAAAAACTTGCATGTCACCATAGCCGGCTCTTTGGAGGAACGGCGGCAGTTGGTTGCCGAAATTAACACCAAGGAAGAGCAAATCCGGCAAAGAGATCAGGCCATCGAAGACCTGGAGGGGCAAATAGAGCGGCAGCAGGAAATAATCAACGACCAGACTCGTCCCGAAGAGGAAAGGGAAGCAGCTCAAAAGGAAGTAGAAACCCTTCAGGTACGCCTTGCGGAATTACAGGCGCAAAAAGAAAACCTGGAAAAGGAGTTGGGGCTTAACACCAAGGAAAAGGTAAAAAGAGCCCTTTTGAAGTATGGTATTCCGCTGGCATTTGCGGTTGCTATTTCAAGCGTAGTAGGAGTAATCTTGTCCGCGCTTAAGGCTACGGGCGCAGGCGTAAAGAAATTAGGTAATCGGCTGACGGACTTGGGAAAAAAGATGGCAGCCGGTCTTCCTGGGCTGCTTGGTAGTGTTCTTGGTCTGGCACTTAGGGCCGGCGGAGAACTGTTAAAGTTCGTGGGGAATAACGTCTGGATCTTGGTTGTCGCTATTGGAGTGGTCCTCCTGAAGAAGATGCGGGGTTGATCTTATCCTTGTGTATTACTGGGGGCTTATCGTCGTCAGACCTTCGAGGCGTCCTCGACTGGGGATAAGTAAAGATAGTATTCGCGCCGCCTTGATAATGCTGAACTAGCGGTATAGCAGTCATAGTAGAAATGGGCTTATGATTCCAGACATCATCCACCTCGGTACCGGTTCCCGACCAGATGGCATTTATTCTGAATAAGCCTTTTGGGGAGCCTGAGGGGTGACCATCGCTGGGGCGAACTTGAAGCTTCGCATATTGGCAATTGGCTATCATGTGAAAAGTCACCGACGTTAGGTTTTCTATGCTCGTAATCGAGGGCTCAAACGTAAAATGAGCCGGAGCCCTGTTATTTGTCTTTTTCCCGTAAGGTAATAATGGGATGTTGGTCTCATCAACAATCCTAAACCCAATATTACAGTTATTCCACGCGCTAACGCTAATGGTGCACATAATCAATCCCAAACCCCCAACCTTTACCCACAACCCAGTGTCGCGCCAACTGTCGCCCCATCCATACGATTTCTCCTCTAAATAATAAAGAAGCCAGTTCTCTTTTGTGTGTGGGTTCATATATTTCAGGGAATAAATTCCCTTCTAAAGACTAAGCACCGTAAGAGTGCTGATAGTCTTGTGATTATAAACGTAGTCTCTTTGGTCATCCATGCTATTTACCAAACGCTCCCAGAATCGTCTACGCGTATTTGCAGCTTTACCTTTCCATGGCAATCGGCCACCATGTGGAAAGTCCAAGCCGATAGATTCTCGGCGCTCTTGGGGTTGGGTTCTACGGAAAAATGCGTAGGCTCCCTGTTGTTCGTTTTCGTACGCATAGGCTGCAGTATGCCATTGTCATCCAGGAACCTGAAGCCGACGTTAGCATGGCCGCTCGTGCCAATGCAAATACTACAAAGAATTAACTTCTTTCCCGAGTAGTTCAAATCCACGGACATCCCGGTGACGTCCACCCAAGATGCCTGGGCGTATTTTTTCTCGCCTGCGTAAGTCGTGTAAACGCAATCCACTCCAGCTACGTAGGGGTTGTTCATCGCCATATATAATAGCTCAGACCAATGCTTGCGGTAGCCAAGCCGGCTTTTAGTAAGTTATGGTCATATTCCTCGGGTATGGTTGGTAACGCGGGAATATGCTTTGATGGTTTCTTAACTACGGGTAGCTTCGTTTCGTGTGACTTTTTTGGCTTCTCTACGAAGTGAGGAATGCCCTTGGTAGTATCAGAGTTCACGTCATTCACCCCAAACTTCATATCCTTAGTAGCTCGCTGCAGCTTGTTGTTATAACCCACAACGGAAATAGTGTTGATGACCAAATTACTTGGCATTAACCAACAACCAGGACTCAAGGCATAATCTAGCCGCACTTTAGATTGCTGCACCGCAAGTTGATACCTTTGAACTGACTTAGAAATCTCATTCTCGATAACAGCGCTTTCGAAGAAGACAAGGAATACTTGTTGCGTTTCCTGTGACGCACCACTGGCATCTACGATGGGGCTGCGAGTGCTAACCTGGGCCCCTAGAATGCAGTAGACAAAGGCTTCAATGCTGCGGTTAATCCTTGCTAGGTTTTTCAGTCCAATGCCCTTTGCGGCAAAGAAAGGCGCCCAAGGATACTTCTCTTTGCTCTGAATGAAGTAAATTAGATTACCCTTTGTTCCGCTGCCTCCTAAGTCCGAGAATTCGTAAGAGCTAGGATATCCCATGCCTGGAGTTTCTATGCTGGCACCAACATACGAAGCATAGGTGTAAGTCTCTCCTAAACCATGGGCGGCACCCTCTTTGTTGCGAAAATCAGGGTTGGTAAGCTTAAACTCATTCTTTAATCGCTCCCATGCGACTTTGTCATATTTATTATCCTTTGGGTTAAAGACAGTGTCACCAGGAAGCGGCGCTCCTAGCTCAAACAATATCCTACGAATAGTAAAAGCAACATGGAATCTTAGGAAAGGAATATGGAACATGTCCGCGGCTATGCCACATCCTTTAGTAGCAGCCCAGACAGCAAAGTTTAACTGCTGCGTCTAATACCGCATGTTGGGACCTGATAACCATTCTCTGGATTCTTTCCCTGAGGCATGTTTCATGGCAGTTTCTCTAAAGATGTCTCTGACCTTTGTCTTGAAAGTCGTAGGACCCACGGGAATCTCCAAAGAGGTAACCATCTTAGCAAAGTCATCCGCTCTACCTTTGTTGTCGTAAAATGGGTAATCCTCTGTTGTCGGTAATAAATTCTCTGGAAAATTAGGTTGCCTTTCTTTATGCTTAACGGTCGCCTTTGGCTCTAAGTCCGCATTACTGTACATTCTTTCGCCGTTGAAGTAAATGCTCTCCAATTCCAGTAGTCCCGATTATCGTGATGTGGCTGCTCCTCAATATTATTCCCAAAGGCGTCGTACATTAGTATATATAATGGATGTTATACCATCAGCACCTCAGTTGTACCCAGATGTTCCCTATACTACACCCAACGAATTAAACGCGGAGAATTTCAGGATTAATAAAGCAAACTTAATCCTGGCTTACTTGGAAAGGCAGACAAAACACTACGAAAAAGTTAGGAAGAAATACGTTAGAGCCCGGAGTACGCTACATAAGATTTCGATAACTTCAGGATCCATATCCGTTGTGTTAACTGGCTCCGGCGTTGCTACTTCGCTTACTGGGCCGGGAATAATCGTTGGAGTTCCTTTGGCCGGCGTTGGGGCAGCCTGTGGTATCATTTCGGCTGTTGCTACGGGCATTATGAAACAGTTGTCAAGCAAAATATCCAAGCATGACACGACAATAGCTCTGTCAAGGGCTAAAGTAAATACAATTACTGACCTTGTCTCAAAGGCTTTGCGTGACAGAAAGATAGACGACGTAGAATTCTCGCTTATTCTGGCCGAAGAGGAAAAGTACGAGAAATTAAAGTCGGACATAAGAAAAAAAAAAACGGTCGTAAAAGATCTTTCCGAGGAATCTCGCAAAAAGATCTACCAGGAGGCAAAAGAAGAGCTTCAAAGAAAACTCGCTCAGTAAATATTCGCTTTGAAAAAAGCGAGACAGGATTCTATTTGCATATTGAACGCCGGCAGTCTGGAAATTACGCGTAATCAACGTCTTATGGCATAAGATTTATACCATAATACGCGTAATATCAATTCATCGTATGACCTTATTTAGCGAATTATTACGCGTAATATAAATTCATCTTATGAATTACGCGTAATATGTTATTGTCGCCTCGGAATCCATCCTAACAGGGGGTGGTCGGGGTCTATTTTGTAAAATATTTCATAGATTACGTCAGGGTAATAAGGAATATTCTTATCCAGCCGACAAAACATCCACTCGGCTTTTGTCATATCAGAAACCTCAGGAATAGAGTCGCCGGTAATTTCAGACAAAAGATAAGGAATAGCTTTGTAATATTTTCCTAGTTTTAATTTTTTCAATGTCTTCCTTGAGCTTTGTGGGGTTGGCTCTTCTAAGTGGTCTATGATTTCCTTCTTTACTTCGTTGTCTAAATATACCGGTCGTAAACCCTGGATATGACTCATCCAGTCCCTAAAGTATTTTATTCTCTTATAAGGTGTTTTCTTACGACCTCCATTGGCGTAATATTGCTCTCTGGTAGCATTTGGTACGGCATTACGAATATTCTTACCACACTCGTAACACTGTGCTGACGTGTCATCTTCTATTTGCATTTTTTTACCACAACAAATATACTTATTTGGTTTAGTGGGTTTAAACTTGGGTTTCAAGCACTTTACACAGAAGCCATAAGCAAACTCTTTACATTCATGCATATATATATCATAGATTTTACAAACACAGCAGCAGTAAGGGAATCATCGCGTGGGTAATACCCGCTGCCGACGCATACATTTAGAGGGGCCTGAAACGCAGGTAATACCCGTGAAATTCGATGCTTAGTGATTCGGATTTCGCGAGTCCCCCTTACTGCTGCTAGGACAGATATGGATATATAAGATTCATACTTCGGCAAAACAACGATAACTGAATGAACTTAAACATATCAAATAGCATCCGAAAAATTTTGATACCATTTTTCAAACGAGGCATTTGAACTCACGACAGGTGGGCCGAACAAGCGTAAGTTTACCTACACTGTTTTGCTTGTTCAGTCGTAACCTGCAGATTTATCCTTGGCAATTATTTCGAAATATCTGAGTTATTCGCTACTACCTACCAAATGATGATCACTCTTCTGAAATTCTCTGACAAAAACGTCGATCAAGTGATTCACGAAACTGCAGCAGTTGAGTAATAAGCATTCTCTCTTGGAGGGTTCGCGTCGTCGTCGTTATCGTCGTTATCATCGTCATCTTTTTCGTAGTCGCTTTCGGCATCATCATCATCTTCGACCTTTATTAATCCAGCATTAAAAGTGCTAGACAGAGTCTGGACTTTGAGTAGCAGACGAGGATAGCATATAAGGCAGTTGCGAGGAGCGCGAGCAGGCATGCAGAGGACGTGGAAGGAATGTCCACAAGTCAGGGTTAGTGTGTTGTCGTCTTCGGTTTCGCATTCTGCTAAATCACATGCTTCTTGTGGGTCGGGTTCTTCTTCTCCCCAAGCATATCCAAGTGGCAGACTTCTTTGGTCCACAGTGGCATCAAAGGAAGGTAGGTAATATGGCTGTTAAAATTCATGTAAAATCAAACAATTAATTACAGTGTACGTAATTGTTTGTGTTTGTAATTTAAATACTTAAAACACAAACTCGTCTTACCTGAAATTTTTTTCTCCCTTTGGGTAGTTTTACTGTACCATCTCCACTGTTCCAAATATCCCCAAACAGGTCAATGATGTGCTCTGCAGCAAGGCCACAGATAACTGAATAGTCCTTGTGCCCTTGTGTGAATGAATCAACTTTATTTACAAAAAAATGACAGTACAAATAACTGATTTAACCCACTCGCGCTCTAAGAAATAAAAATACCTAAATTAGGAATTATTTATGGGATATGCTGAAGCTAAATAATATCCAAATAATATGTTGAGTCTAATTATAATGCCTTGTCCCCTTTTATATTGTGGCACCAACCATTCTTGGAAATCATTGTTGAACCGCAGAGTGTTCAGGATATGAGCTGTTGTTCGTATCTGCTCAGGTGTATACCAGGGCTGTATTTCACTGTCAATTACAAATTTCATAAATTATGTTAATTTACTTTCGATTGGAAATATATATATATATATATAGTTAACAGTCTGTAGTAATTATTGCATTTAATATGTGATTACACTTATTTCATTACAGTACCTTCTTAATAATGAATGAAATATTTCCACTTTTTTCTCAGAGAGCACATTCATCGACCTTTTGACATTATGGATTGATGCCAGATTTTCATGATGGATCATGTCACTCAGTTGACACAGAGTGGCCTTGTCATAATGACGACGACGGTGAATAATAAACAAAACAGCAACTCGAACCAGTGCTTCTTTGTAAGACCCATAACTTCCACTGCGAAAGATAACTGGATAGAAGTGGAAGACCAAAGGAACAACTTCGTACAATAAGTGTAACAACAAAGCATATTCAGTACTCTTGTATCGTTGGCCAAAGTGCTGCAATACAGTGTCCCTGACAAGAAGCCAACCTCCAAAACAAGCAGTAATCAAGGTGCTGATCCTAAAGGGTTTTGGTTTTTTTGCTAATACTTTCCTTTGGCCAAATATAGCCTTGTATAATGGCTCAAAGAAACATCTGTAGACCTTAACAACATTTTGTTAAGCATTAAAAGAGATGTGAAAGGGTCCCTGCCAAGGTACAAGAGAAATGAAATGGAATGGATCTTCAATTGGATTGAGCTGCAAGAAGAAGGTAAATAATGTAAACAATCTTTGTAAAATTCATAATCAAGCCCTTGTGATCTAGTGTCTTTTATGTCATTGTTTTCCTTTGTTCATGTTGTGTTTACCTGAGCAAGTAATTTTTTCTCAAAATACCAAGTTGGCCAATCTCCTGTCGTAAATAAGATATTATTTTGCATATATTGCACAAGCTGTGGTGATTCTCTAACAGTGTGGAGTAATGCCTCCTTGTAGTTGTTTAGACTCTTCAGGGGTCTTTCATCCTCTTCAATTAATACAACTGATCTTAGCGTATCCATTTCCCTTCTTTCAGGATCTGTATAACATCTGCAAACGTCAAGCATTAATGATTGTTATATATATTTCTGACCTTGTAATGATAGGTAATGATATAGGATTTTTTAAAATAAGCTTTCATTGTCGATCCAAGTAAATTATATTGTTTTTGATAAAACTTTAAAAAGGTGTGCTGCTGATTATAAGAAGGTTTAATTAAAGTGAACCTGTTGAAATCATAAGTTTTATCTTTTAACTGAATTTTTTAATTATCTACCTCAGGTGTTCTACACATCGTTGTGCATTCTGCATGTCAAATTCAAGAAACTGGTGTGGAAGTGTTGCTTGAAAATATTGGTTGTAGTAGTCAACTAATTGTTCTTGGAACAGCTCCCGTACTTTTGGAACACTTATTCCTCCTCTGCATTCTTTCTGCCCGACGAGTACTGTTTTGTGCAATCTATTTATGTCAGCAGGCACAGGGATTGCAGGTACATTATTCTGAATGTCAAGAATTTCGGTGGCCATATGAACTGCTTTGCTTGTCGTTGATATTTTGGGGTCTTGCCCAGTATGAATTGCGTGGAAGTCGTCAATTATTAACAACATGAATTCTTTGTTCTATGACAGTATTAATGACACAAATTATAATGCACACAATATAAATTAAGTCATGAACAACATGGCATGGGTGATGTAGTGGTTCACTGCTGGCCTCTCATCACTGTGGTCTGGATTCGAGCCCTGGCTTGACAGGATCGTGTGAGTTGAGTTTGTTCTCTCCCTTGCCACGAGGGTTTTTTCCAGGTTCTCTGGATTTCCTCCCTCCTATTTTAGTGAATGAAAGAGAGGTGGTTTACCTTATCAGCTTGGTTTATCCTTTCCTTTGTTAATTCGTGACTCATTAAGGCCAAGTCTTTTTTGTGGTTAAAAATTGTTCTGGGGTGAGGGGCAAAGCCCATAGACATGCCAGCCATCAAAGCCTGCTGTGAAGCTCCATGAGTTGCCATGTGAACTCCACAGTCCAGCTGCAGTTTGTTATTTTTCTGAATAAAATCATTTAAATTTATTCAATATTGGCTTATCAGTAAGATAACACTGTTCATTGTGAACTGCCCTTTTCACTATGATGTCACATTAAAATGAGATCAGCTAAGTAAATATTACACCATAAATATCCTGGATGAAAGAAGGTTTAGCCCACATTTCTATTTTTGCTCAAGCAAACAAGCCATGATGTAATTATGAAATAAGGCAGTTTGAAAATGTAATAGTATTGGGATCCCTTCGTTAAGTCGGTATCCATGTGTTAACCTTCACCTTCACTTTGTGTGAGTTATAAATGGTTGAAAATTCGCCTTACTTATATGCACTACCTGATTTCTAAAGAATGACAGAGTGTGTAAAATGGAAACTGTTCTTTGTAATTGCTGCTCTTCTCGTTTCTTTGTAGGATTACCATACTCATCATTGATAATACTATCATAGATTTGGCCAAACAGACCAGGAGCACATTGTTTTGCAAACTTCTTCATTTCTTGTGGGTCATAAAGAAGATGGCCATTGTCATTATAGTGTAAAGTCAGCTCTTTGTGAAATCTTCTGAACAGCTCCCTAAAGCTTGGTGCTGTCACAAACATTTTTGATTTATTGAAACTGAAAGCTTAGTTGGAAGTATTCAATAAGGGTGTGCATATATATATATATATATATATATATAGACCTTCATTACTAAGTTCAAGATATATCACTCAACTATATGATTTTTGGGGGTGAACAGCTTACCTGTAGAATCAATGTACTGAGAATATTGTCAAATGACATAGGCACTTCTCTGATTTGTTGAAGGTAAGATTAGAGGGGGGATTTAAATTTCAGTTTTTATTTTCTGTTTGTTTTATTTTATTTTATTTTATTTTTATTTTTTTTACCTGAGAGCTTTTGCTTCAGCATGCTGTTTTCTCGTTGAAACTCCCCTACTTGATGTGCCAAATGACCATTTTCCCTTACAAGTGAGTGGTTGTGCTTTTCCAGTTCCAATATTCTCTTCTGCATCTCTTTATATTTCTCTATCTCTCCTGTGTCTGATTTGTTTCCTTTATTTTGCTAATCAATTTCCAAATTAATTATGTTCAGTTATATAATATTGTTCATTGCGGGTTCACTAAAAACTGTTTGAGGCTTAAAGTCTGTAGGACAATATTTTGTAGAAATAGTTTTACTGTAAATAAGAAAAAGCTGTCTTCCCTTCAGTTTATGTCTGTCTTTCTATTTTCTTACGTAAAAGTGGTCAGGAACGCATCGTCTAGAAAACAGTCTAGACAGTGTCTAGACATGTTGCTTTTTTTTTTTACATAATTATAATAAGAAAAGTAGCTTAAATAAATGTGTTTTCCCCCATACCTTTCTCGTATTTTGTGGACAATACGAATCCATAGACGTGATGTGAGTATTTTTGTCGGCGTCACTCAGATGCCCGGAGCATATGTTCGTACCTCTTTTGGTTGGGTGTACTACCATCTCGTCAAACACTTTGAATAGGCGTTGGGGGCAGGGGACAAGTGAACCATTACAGGTCTTTTCATGTATAGGATAGCAACAAGTTTTGTTGTTTTGCTGTTTTTTACGCTTCAAATGGTAAAAGCACACTGAAATAGCTTTAGAAAAACCACAACTTCGCGCTTCGAGACCTACTTGACGAACTGAACCACTACACAGGTCATCGGACTTTCGAAGACGAGGTGAAAAAATACGACTATTATGGGCCATTTTAAATTACTTCTTAATATAAAAACTACGAATGGTGTTTCTCCTCGTCGTAGCAACAAATTTAAAGTACTCGGAAGGACTCTTAAAGGGCTTGAAAAAAGGCGGAAATTTGACGCGCTTGCGCCGCTCTTGCGTTCGACATTGACCTTGGAGTGGCAGTAAAAGATAGCAGAAGAAAATGTATTCAAGATTAATGAGGACGAATAATCCAAGAGAATTGATGTTTATTATTAATAAAAGAACATTTCACACTCATCAAACTCAAATACAGTAATTTAATAACATTGAATGGCAATAAAACAAGTTTTTCAAGGGTATATATGCTTCGCAAAACAGTGTAGGTAAACTTACGCTTGTTCGGCCCACGTGTCGTAAGTTCAAATGCCTCGTTTGAAAAATGGTATCAAAATTTTTCGGATGCTATTTGATATGTTTAAGTTCATTCAGTTATCGTTCTTTTGCCGAAGTATGAAGCTTATATATCCATGTCTGTCCTTATATTTGAAGATTCTCCACTTGTCATCGAACACTAGGAGATGCGATCGAAGTCCTTCTGAATCAAGTCGAAGAATTCATTATTTTGGCGTCAAGTCCACCACAAGCTTAAAAAAAAAACTACCAAGATCAAGTACTGTGGCAGATTACGAGTTGTGATCAAAAGTTTTGAGTGTCATTGCTGCGTTTTTGTCCATTTTTACAGCAATTTTCCTAGAGACAGATTTTTACCGCCTTTCGTCCGCCATATTGGATTGCTCATGAAAATAGTCTCTATTGCGCATGCGTCCGGTTTTTCCGCTCTGTCCATGTGGAATGTTACTAGCACTGTAGAACCACTCTGCGCTTGCGCACGTTCGAACTTAGATTGGTTTTCGCTTCTTTTACTCACGACACTTACAAGCACGTTGTTCTTACACTCTATAGATGGATTTCAATACTTATATGATGAAATGCATTATTCATTACACATGTGGGATGTTACTAGAACCACTCTGCGCATGCGCACGTTCGCAATTAGCTTGGTTTTCGCTTTTTTCACTCACGACACCTAAGAGCACGTTTCTCTTACCCTGTATAGATGCATTTCAATATTTATATGATGAAATTCATTGTTCATTACACATGTGGGATGTTACTAGCACTGTAGAACCACTCTGCGCATGCCCACGTTCGCACTTAGCTTGGTTTTCGCTTCTTTTACTCACGACACTTACAAGCACGTTGTTCTTACACTGTACAGATGGATTTCAATGTTTATATGATGAAATCCATTGTTCATTACACATGTGGGATGTTTCTTGCACTTAAGAACATATCTGCGCATGTGCAAACTCGCAGTTAGGTTGGTTTTTGCTTCTTTTATATACGACACTCACAAGCACCTTGTCCTTACACTGTATAGATGCATTTCAATATTTACATGATGAAATTCATTGTTCATTACACATGTGGGATGTTACTGGCACTGTAGAACCACTCTGCGCATGCGCACGTTCGTACTTAGTTTAGTTTGCGCTTGTTTTACTCACGACACTTACAAGCACGTTGCTCTTACACTGTATAGATGGATTTCAATATTTATATGATGAAATTCATTGTTCATTACACATGTGGGATGTTACTTGCACTTAAGAACATATTTGCGCATATGCAAACTCGCAGTTAGGTTGGTTTTTGCTTCTTTTATACACGACACTTACAAGCACCTTGTCCTTACCTTGTCCACTGTATAGAAGGATTTCAATACTTATATGATGAAATTCATTGTTCATTACACATGTGGGATGTTTCTAGCACTGTAGAACCACTCTGTGCTTGCGCACTTTCGCACTTAGGTTAGTTTTCGATTCTTTTACTCACGACACTTACAATCACTTTGTCCTTACACTGTATAGACGCATTTCAATATCTATATGATAAATTTCATTGTTCATTACACATGTGGGATGTTACTAGCACTGTAGATCCACTCTGCGTATGCGCAAACTCCCACTTACTTTGGTTTTCGCTTCTTTTACTCACGACACTTACAAGCACGTTGCTTTTACACTGTATAGATGGATTTCAATATTTATATGATGAAATTCATTGTTTATTACTCATGGGGATGTTACTAGCACTGTAGAACTACTGTGCGCTAGCGCACGTTCGCACTTAGCTTGGTTTTCGCTTCTTTTACTCACGACTCTTACAAGCACGTTGCTCTTACACTGTATAGATGGATTTCAATATTTATATGATGAAATTCATTGTTCATTACTCATGGGGATGTTACTAGCACTGTAGAACTACTGTGCGCTTGCTCACTTTCGCACTTAGCTTGGTATTCCCTTCTTTTACTCACGAGTCTTACAAGCACGTTGCTCTTACACTGTATAGATGCATTTCAATATTTATATGATGAAATTCATTGTTCATTACACATGTGGGATGTTTCTTGCACTTAACAACATATCTGCGAATGCGCAAACTCGCAGTTAGGTTGGTTTTTGCTTCTTTTATACACGACACTTACGAGCACCTTGTCATTACCTTGTCCCCTGTATAGAATGATTTCAATACTTATTTGATGCAATTCATTGTTCATTACACATGTGGTATGTTTTTAGCACATAAGAACAAGTCTGGGCATGCGCACACTCGCTCTGAAATCGATTTTGACTTATTCTAATTAAACACTAACAACCACGTTTTTCTTACTCAGTATGGATTGATTTCAATATTTATATAATGAAATTCATTGCTCATTACACATGTGGGATGTTTCTAGCACTGTAGATCCACTCTGTGCATGCGCAAACTCGCACTTACTTTGGTTTTCGCTTCTTTTACTCACGACACTTAGAAGCACGTTGTTCTTACACTGTATAGATGGATTTCAATATTTATATAATGAAATTCTTTGTTCATGACACATGTGGGATGTTTCTAGCACTGTAGGACCACTCTGCGCATGCGCACGCTCGCACTTAAGTTGGTTCTCGCTTCTTTTACTCACGACACTTACAAGCATCTTGTCCTTACACTTTATAGATGGATTTCAATATTTATATGAAGAAATTCATTGTTCATTACACATGTGGGATGTTACTAGCACTGTAGAACCATTCTGCCCATGCGCACGTTCGCACTTAGGTTGGTTTTCGCTTCTTTTACTCACGACACTTACAAGCAACTTGTCCTTACACTGTATAGATGCATTTCAATATTTATATGATGAAATTAATTGTTCATTTTTAATTTTGGTACTAAGTTCAAGTGTGTAAGTGTGTGTAAGTGTGTGTAAGTGTGTGTAAGCGTGTATGAGCGTGTGAAAGTGTGTGTAAGTGTGTGTAAGTTGATGTAACTATGCGTTTAGGTGTGTTTAGGTGAGTGTAAGTGTGTGTATTTGTGTGTATAATTGTGTGTAAGTGTGTGTAAGTGTGTGTAAGTGTGTGTAAGTGTGTGTAAGTGTGTGTAAGTGTGTGTAAGTGTATGTAAGTGTGTGTAAATGCGTGTAAGTGTGTCTAAGTGTGTCTAAGTGTGTGTAAGTGTGTGTAAGTGTGTCTAAGTGTGTCTAAGTGTTGTTAACTATGTATGTAAGTGAGTGTAAGTGTCTGTAATTGTGTGTATAAGTGTGTATAAGTGTGTGTAAATGTATGTAAGCGTGTGTAAGTGAGTGTAAGTGTGTGTAAGTGTGTGTACTTGTGTGTGTTACTGTGTATAAGTGTTTGTAAGTGTTTGTAAGTGTGTATGTGTGTCTAAGTGTGTATAAGTGTGTGTAAGGGTGTGTAAGTGTGTGTAAGGGTGTGTAACTGTATATAAAAGGGTGTCTAAATGTGTGTAAGTGTGTGTACGTGAATGTAAGTGTGTCTAAGTGTGTGTAAGTGTGTGTAAGGGTGTGTAAGTGTGTGTAAGTTTGTCTAAGTGTGTCTAAGTGTGTCTAAGTGTTGGTAACTATGTATGTAAGTGAGTGTAAGTGTGTGTAATTGTGTGTATAAGTGTGTGTAAGTGTGTGTAAGTGTGTGTAAGTGTGTGTAAGTGTGTGTAAGTGTGTGTAAGTGTGTGTAAGTGTGTGGAAGTGTGTGTAAGTGTGTGTAAGTTATTGTAAGTGTGTGTAAGTTTGTGTAAGTGTGTGTAAGTGTGTGTAAGTGTGTGTAAGTGTGTGTAAGTGTGTGTAAGTGTGTGTAAGTGTGTGTAAGTGTGTGTAAGTGTGTGTAAGTGTGTGTAAGTTTGTGTAAGTGTGTGTAAGTTTGTGTAAGTGTGTTTAAGTGTGTGTAAGTGTGTGTAAGTATGTGTAAGTGTGTGTAATTGTGTGTAAGTGTGTGTAAGTGTGTGTAAGTGTGTGTAAGTGTTTGCCAAAGTGTGTTAAAGTGTGTGTAAGTGTTTGTAAGTGTGTGTAAGTGTGTGTAAGTGTAGTGTGTGTAAGTGTGTGTAAGTGTGTGTAAGTTTGTGTAAGTGTGTGTAAGTGTGTGTTAGTGTGTGTAAGTGTGTTTAAGTTTGTGTAAGTATGTGTAAGTATGTGTAAGTGTGTGTAATTGTGGGTAAGTGTGTGTAAGTGTGTGTATGTGTGTGTAAGTGTGTGCGAAAGTATGTTAAAGGGTATGTAAGTGTGTGTAAGTGTGTGTAATTGTGTGTAAGTGTGTGTTAGTGTGTGTAAGTGTGTGTAAGTGTGTGTAAGTGTGTGTAAGTGTGTGTAAGTGTGTGTAAGTGTGTGTAAGTGTGTGTAAGTGAGTGTAAGTGTGTGTAAGTGTGTGTAAATGTGTGTAAGTGTGTGTAAGTGTGTGTAAGTGTTGGTAACTATGCGTTTAGGTGTGTTTAGGTGAGTGTAAGTGTGTGTATTTGTGTGTATAATTGTGTGTAAGTGTGTGTATGTGTGTGTAAGTGTGTGTAAGTGAGCAGCAGTAAGGGGGACTCGCGGAGACCCTACCGGGAGCCCGGGGTAATACCCGCGCCAAGTAGCATAGGACTCCAGCGGGAATGACCCGTGTCACATTATATGTTACGCGTAAGTTTACTTAATGCTGCTGTGTTAACATATTTGTTTTATATACGATGCACGAATGTAAAGAGTTTGCTTATGATTTCTGTGTAAAGTGTTTGAAACCTAAATTTGTTACATCGCCGCCAAGGAAGTTAGTTTGTTGTTGTAAGAAAATGCAAATAGAAGATGACACGTCAGCGCAGTGTTACGAGTGTGGTTATAAGAGTATATTTTTTTCCCTTGTTTCGGCAACCACTTTCGGCTACCTTTTCTACTTCCGCATGAAGATACACCAAACTACGTGTAGGGTCGCAAACGAGGGTTAAAATATTTCTTAGATATAGATGGACGCGATTAGGAGTATTAAGAACAAGACTGTGCGCAAGCTGAGGAGTATGGTGTTAAATAATTTGGACGCTGACTTCGCCTTCACGACATTTATGGAGGGAGATACGGATGAAACTATGGATGAAGAAAGGGCTGAGCGAATAATTAACATAATGCCTGAAGGTGACTACCGTTTGGAGTTGACGTTCATAAAGTATTTGGATGGTGAATGGATAATAGAAAAGGGCAGAAATCCTATACGAGCGTCAGGTAAGCAGAAGTTGTTCGTTTTAAATGAGCGAACACGACCAGGAGCGTTGGTGGGCGTGGACATGTTGTTCTACGAAGTTGCCTATCCTGTTACGGTAGTCATTTATGGGGCTTACGAGATCAAAAAACCAGACGTTAGGAAGCTCAAACCAATGCGACATCCTGGTAACTGCGTAGGGAAACTGGTAAGAGAATTCTTCGAAGATTCCTCTAGAGGAGGTAAACTTACCATAAAGAGAAGAGAAGCTATCAGAAAATGGGAACGAGCTACTCATAAGGCCGGAGTAGTATAGGGAATGGGGGTTCCAGCGCAATCTCAACACGGGGCAAGACCCGTGTCAAAAATCCACCTACGGACGACCCCCACTCCAAGTGTGGTTGAGGGCAACAGCGCACTTAAATATGTTAGTATATATATGGAGTGCGAAGAATGTAAGAGAACTTTTAAGAAAGAAGCGGATTTGAAAAAGCATTTGAAAATGAAGACGAAGTGTATGAGCAGTTATGATTGTGGATGTGGTAAGAAGTTTGAGACTAAGGTTAAATTGTTTTGGCATTGTCAGGACTGTGAGTACGACTACGACGACCTAAAAAGTGCTTGGTATTAGGTATAAAATATTTCCTATTATATAGATGGAATCCCAAAGCAACTTCAGCACGGTGTCAATACCCGGTAACGGTGAGATTGACGTTAGACAGTTTTGGCGTCAGTCAGAAAGGAAGGTTAAAAGGACTCTCCGAAAAGGTATAGAAGAATTAGGAGCCCTGAAAGCGAGCATAATGGTAGAAGTAAGTTTGTCAAAAGACGAGGTAATGACGACAGCAATGTTGCGATCAAAGTCGTTAGTGATATTAGAATCCACGAATCTGGATAGGTCACTCAGTGAAGCCTTAAAAGCAATAATGGAGTCGCTGTCTAACTACACGAAAGAAGGATCGGGTTGGACAGTAGAGGAGGTTGAAGGAATAGAGATAAGTATGGCCAGGTACGTACCCATACGAGGGGGGAGTTACGTACCGCTACCAACGTGGGTAGAAAGGAAGAAGGCTATTGTAAACGTAAAGAATGAAGACAATCGATGCTTTATGTGGGCAATCAGGTCTGCACTGTATCCAGCAGAGAAGGATCCCTGTAGGACAAGTAAGTATCCCACAGATGATTTAGAGTGGGATGGTGTGGAATTTCCCATGCAGTTGATAGACATCCCCATATTTGAGGAAATAAACGATCTAGCAATTAACGTTTACGGAGTCAGAGAGCAGACGATAGTACCGTTAGTTCTGTCAAAAAGTAAAGGAGAGCGCGTACACTTATTCTACCACGGCGGACACTACTCATGGGTTAAACACATTAGCAGACTATTCTACAGACATACTAAGCACAAAGGCAAAAAGTACTTCTGCGACTGCTGCTTGCTGTCATTTACATCCTTAAATGCCCTAAAGAAACACGATGAGATCTGCCGCGGAGTCGAAGAAGTGGCGCAACGGATCCAGATGCCCACCAACAAAGAGCTTTCATACGCAAACCATCAAAAGCAGATGCAAGTGCCTTACGTGATATATGCAGACTTCGAAGCGTTGATAACTAAGGAAGAGCAGAAACGTGGTGCCACGAATAAGGTAGGATTACACGAGATCTGCTCCTTTGGTTACATAGTAGTCAAATCAGACGGTAAAGCAAACCCTCCGGTGATTTACCGAGGTAAGAACGCAGCTAATGAGTTTCTAGAAGCATTGCGAGAAGAGGAGGGGGAGATTAGAGAACAATTAAGACGTCCAAAGAAGATGGAATTTACCAAAGAGAACCAGGAGGCTTTTAACAAGGCAAAAAAATGCCACATTTGCCAACATACGCTTCTTCAGTTTGGAAGACGAGCCAAGAAAGCGTGGGATGAAGATGGAAAGTATCTAGGAGAAGCTCATTTTAAATGCGGGAAGTATGCTAAGAAAGGTGAGAAGCCGGGAAAGCCCTCCACGCACTGCATTCACTGCCACAAAGCATTTGTTGAGGATTTCTATGTGGATAAGGTTAGGGATCACTGCCACATAAATACAGAGGAGCGGCTCATTGGAAATGCAATATAAACTTCAAAGTAAATCCAGACATGGAGATTCCGGTGTTCTTTCACAACCTCCGCGGTTACGACTCCCATTTGCTACTACAAGGAACAGACGGCTCCGACGTCAAATGCATACCCAACAACAAAGAGCGCTACATGTCCGTAACTGTGGGTAAGCTAAAGTTCTTAGATTCGCAGCAGTTTATGGCGGACTCCTTAGCAAACCTCGTAAAGTATAACACCAACTTTCCCATTTCCAGTCAATATGGCGCGGAAAGGAAAGGAGTCTACCCATACGAATACATGGATTCCTGGGATCGATTCAAAGAGTCCCTACCACCCAAAGATCGCTTCTACAGCACCCTAAACGAGTCCGGCATAAAGGATGAGGAGTACCAGCATGCGTTAGACTTGTGGGAAAAGTACTCCTGTGAGAACATGGGGGACTACCACGACATCTACCTAAGGTCTGACGTAGTGCTGCTTGCAGATGTTTTCCAAAGCTTCAGAAAGATGGCTATGGAATATTACGGATTGGATCCCGCTAATTTCTACACGGCTCCTGGGCTCAGCTGGAGTGCTTTGTTAAAGAAGACAAATGCGCAGTTGGATCTCCTAACGGAGTACGACATGTATCGGTTTATGGAAGACGGTATTCGTGTCGGCGTATGCGGACCCAGC
The DNA here is from genome assembly GCF_029948245.1 of Actinia tenebrosa. Lineage (NCBI taxonomy): Eukaryota > Metazoa > Cnidaria > Anthozoa > Actiniaria > Actiniidae > Actinia > Actinia tenebrosa. The sequence continues at coordinate 33,909 of NW_028292612.1, forward strand.
CGACGTTACGCCCGCGCAAACAACCCCTTAGTAGAGCACGACCCAGAGAAACCAACCACATACATTTACTACCTGGATGCGAATAACCTTTATGGTTGGGCAATGTCACAGTACCTACCTAGTGAGAGACTTCGAATGGGATCCAGTGAAGCCGATAGACTTCTACATGCAGGTAGGAAAGGAGGAAGACAAGGGTTACGTCTTAGAAGTGGATCTGGAGTACCCAGAGCGCCTGCACGACGAACACAATGAGTTCCCCTTAGCACCAGAAGCGATAGAGATACCATTTAAGCAGCTAAGTCCGCTGCAAAAGCAAATGTGCCCTGGTTACAAACCGTACAGGAAACTAACTATGAACCTGATGGATAAGAAGAAGTATGTGGTACATTACCGCAACCTGCAGTTCTACGTGCGACACGGAATGCGCGTAGAGAAGATCCACAGAGTCCTAAAATTCACGCAGGAACCCTGGATGCGCCCCTACATTGACTTTAACACGCAAAAGCGTACCGCAGCGAAAAATGACTTCGAGAAAAACCTCTTCAAACTGATGAACAACAGCGTGTTCGGAAAGACAATGGAGAACATCCGCAAGCGCGTAAGCGTAAAAATAGTCAGCACCAAAGAGGAAGCAGAAGCATACGTGTCACAGCCAGGCTTCGTTAGATACGTAGAAATGCTGAACTTCTACGTGATTCACATGAAAAGGGCAAACCTCTTACTAAACAAGCCCGTTTACACAGGCTTTACGGTGCTGGATCTATCGAAGCTGCTTATGTACGAGTTCTACTACGATAAGCTTAAGCCAAAGTACGGAGACCGCTGTCGCCTCCTGTACACAGACACCGACTCCCTAATTCTAGAAGTGCAAACGGAAGACGTTTACAAAGACTGCCTCCCCGACATAGACGAGTACGACACCAGCGGTTACCCGAAGGAGCACTTCCTTTACTCTGCGAAGAATAAGAAGGTAATTGGGAAGATGAAAGACGAAATGTTAGGAAAACCCATAGTAGAGTACGTGGGTCTGAAACCAAAGATGTACAGCGTGCTAAAGTTAGACGGCGTAGAAAAGAAAGCTAAAGGCGTAAAAAAGTACGTGGTTAAGAAGGACATTACGCACGAGTCCTACCTCAACGTATTACGAACACGCAAGGAACAGCGGCATAAGATGAACAGCCTGCGCAGCTATGGTCATCAGATACATAACGTCACGCAGGAGAAGGTGTCACTGTCTGCATTTGACGGTAAGCGATGGATGTGTGATGACGGAGTGCATACGATAGCATTCGGACATCACACGATAAGCAGTTCTTCCATGACGAACCCACGTGTGGGGCCATCGTGAAGATAATACAAGATGGGCTGACCCTTCTTAGCTATTACGCTTCGGATCTGGTAAGTTTCCAAAGACCAATTAGGATCCGTAGCTCTTTTGGATCCTCCTTCTAATTCACCCGGCTCATAGAGATATCGAACCGTGACATTACCTAATTTTTTTTCATGGGGGAAGACCGCTCTTGAACTTCTGACGTAGGACTTGTGTTCCACGTGTTTCTTTTTTATGGCATCCTTGGGTTTCATTCCCGTAGCCCTGGCCGCCTCGTTGTTCAAAGCCGCGATGACCTGGGGGAGCCTCTGAGTCCATTCCCTGTTGCGTTTGGAGGGATCTTCCAGCTCTTTCCAATACTGGTATCCAAAGAGACGCTCAGCCAGGGTCTTATTGAATCTTTCGACAATGCTCTGACCCCTGTGGTACTCTGCTTCGGCTCTCCTAATCTTAGTGCTGTGGTCTTTCAGGGTCTTAGTAACCACGCCCATGAACTCCGTGCCCGCATCCACTTGCAGCAGGTTAGGCCATTTCAAGACGCGCTTATAAATCCTACCTAGGGCTTCTGCGACTTCCCCAGAATCCTTGCTGGTTATGGGTTCGGCGTCCTTGTATCTGCTTGCGATATCAACTACGGTCAAAGCGTATCTATAGGTCTTTTTTCTCACCTTGTCGTGCGGTAAGAAAAGCAAATCTGCCTGATGAACCTCATTGGGGGCATTTACGGTAAAGCTGGGTCTGGGAATGTACTTAGGCACGGGAAGATAAACCTGCCAGAGGGTTTGTTTTCTTAGCCAGTTCTTAGCCGTTTCTTCTGATACCCTGGCCGCGGTTGCAAGTTTCTTGATGGCCGACGCTCCTTTCCAATAGCCTTCAGGCCCATAGTAAATCCTTTTAAGTTTGTCCTCTACGCGGCCCATTATATGAATAGAATCGCGCTTCGCTTGATTCAAGCGAAGGATAGGACAAGATTGATCTTACGTCCGTTAAAATCCACCGTCTTTCCGTCCACTTTGATGGTGATGTTTATGCTTTCTACCAAATTAGACAAGTCATAGCTTAAAGAAATGGGAGTGTATTCTACTGGGTCAAATGGATTACCTTTGGGCAGAAACTTGGACATAAGAGAAGACTTTTCTCCATTGTTGTAACTATGGACTAAATCGCAATAGACTTCGTAAGAGGATGCGACTTTCCATTTCACAGGTATGGCTGTGTCGGTAATTGTCTTGCCCGAGGCACATAATAAAGATCCCAATGGGTCAGACTTTCCAAAAGTCATTGAATAATTTGACATATTATGTTTGAGGGTCATTTCGTGCGGCAATCCTGTGGTGAGAGTATAACCGTGTTTTGCTAATTCCTTGGCAAGTGTGATTGGTGTATAATGTCCATCGGGCAGCAATACGGCTTGATAGTTAGATCCTCCTGTATGCTCAGTGACTATGCCCCTAATCAGGTTATACCAAGAATTGTACAAAGAGCAACTTATGAGCCGATACTTATGGGCTTTAATGGGGGGATTCAAATAAGTGGTAAAGTTATTTTTATCGCTTTCCAAAAAGACGATCATATATTTCAGGAAACACAGTTTCCTTTGCTTGCTGAATTAGACTAAGTACGCCAAAGCTACGCCTCCTGCCAGTCCTGCAACTCCTACGAAGACCAACTCGCTATCTTTTTGTTTCTTAGAAGGCTGGTAGTAATTCTTAAACTGAGGCTTTCTCATTCTAAAGTCGGGGTGTGCTTGCGCATAAAGCTTAAAGGCGTAGTCTGTATTTTCGAAGTTCTTATCCGCCTGTATTTTGTCTTGGTAGTTCTTGTCCAACCAATCCCTGTAAGCTTGTCTTTTTTCATTCCAAGCTGCCACGTCTCGCTGATATTTCTCCAGCGCTAAGTCGTGTCTCTTTCTTTCGGCGGCTAAATCTCCGCTGCGATCACCTCTAACTAATCTATCCAAATATTGACCACCATAATTAGCTCCAGTGAATGCTAAAGCTGCAATAACTCCACCTGCGACCACGCTAGCCATTATATATTAGAAAATCACAGGGATTTTCGCGAGTTATGTCGTTGGCAGGTACTTTTCCTTCCGTAGGTAATCCTTTACCATGATAGCTCCGCCTACGGCAGCGGTCATCTTGGCAAAGTTAGCGAAGCTCTTGCTTGGGTCTTCAGTAAAGTCTTCTTTGAGCACTTTCTTACCTACCCAACCAATACCCGCAACGATGGAAGTAATAATAGCTGCTTCTTCAACAGTTTTCAACAACGCGGTCGACATTATATTACAAAGCGAGAAGGAAAATCTAGGTCGCCACGGGTGATAAATCTACTCCATTTCAGGGATCTTACTTTTTCTAACAGCCGGTTCCACAGGTGCGTGATATGTTGGCGGCACATGCACGGCCTCCCACTTTACTTTTGGCTTCGTAGCCCGCCATTGTAAGTAGAGGCTGCCTGCTGCTATAGCGACTCCTAACGCGCCAATGACGTATCCCGGATTAATAAAGGATTCCTCTTCTTTTTCCTCCACCTTTTCTGTTTTTTTGGCTTTGTTCTTTTTATTCATCTCCGCGAGCTTCTTTCCGGCAGCGACTCTGCCCGGAGATTTAGCCTTGGTAATCTTGGTATCTTCTACGGGAGCCTTTTCTGGTTGTTCTTCGGTGCCACTCATCTTATATTAAGGGACTTGAAGGACTTGACAAGTAACTTGATGACGACTTGACAATGACTTGGCAATGACTTGACAACGACTTGACTAAGTACTTGAGGTGACTTGACAACGACTTGACTAAGTACTTGAGGTGACTTGACAACGACTTGACTAAGTACTTGAGGCGACTTGATCAGGTACCTCAGCAAGTGCTGCCTGGAAGACCTTTTCGACTTCTCTGTCCTTCTTGAAGTCCTTCCAAGACACCAGTACCTCCTTCAAGTCGACGTGCTGAGCTACGTGAAGTGTTGCAGAGGCGACTGCCATTAACTTACCGCACTTCAAAGACAACCACCCACAGGTTATCTTAAGTTCTTGGGCGATAACGTAGTCCTCGCTTATGTCCTTCCGCAGTTGCTCCACGTCGTCTATGGGCAGCGCAAGTCCGAGGAGCTTGGTGGCAAGTCGGATAGCGGAGTCTGCTACGGCGTCCGTGGTCTTACTTGCAAGGGCAGCCTCGTACCTCTTATGGAACTTCTTGACTTCTTCTTCCGACAACTTATTAACCTGCTCATGGGTAAGTTCCTTGCCTATCATTTCTTTACACTTCCCCGAAGACACAAGGATGTTAAGTTGTTCCTTAAGGTTACTTTCGTCTAACTGCGCGGGGACTTCATCTAAGAGCTGCTCAATGTCCATATATGTTAATGGAATACGGAAACCTCAAAGAGAAGATCATTTTGGTATGTTGGTGCGTTTTTAGGTGCCGCATGTATTCGTGTAACTGTTCCTTGGATATCTCACCGCCATAGTCGCTTAAGATGGTTTCCAGGTCTGACTTGCTCGGAGTATAAAATACGACAAGTGAACCTATGTTTTCCCTAAAAGGCTTGGAGACGCTGGTAAGCTGCTGCGAGAGCAACCAAACGCTAATATTGTCGTGTCTGCCGCTAAAGGCGAGCTTCACTAATTCGGAGGTGCGTCTTTTTACGTCGTCCCCGCAGGCGATGTCATCCAGTATGAGCAAGGTTTGCGTATCTTTAGGGAATTGTTTGTGCCAGAACTTCAAATGGCTGGATAACTCGTTAGGGTCTAAGATATCTACAAAGAAGTCGTCATCGTTCACTCCTATGCCCGTCCAGGTGCGGTTATTCACGTAGGTGGGGCAAAGCAGTACGATGTAGTCGAAGCGGTATCTAAAGGGTCCTAATAGCTGCTCTACCACGAACTGCGTTTTACCGCAGCCGGTGGGTCCTACGATCAGAGCGTTACAAGGAATATGGTTCGGATCCATTATATATACGATGGAGCCAGTGGAAGCAGTGCAAAGAATTGTCGCCGACGCAAAAGATAAAAGAGACACCATAGAAATGCAAAGGGAGGAGATAGACAGGTTAAAAGAGCGCGTGCAGGAATTGTACGATGAAATGTGCGGTCTGAAGCGCGCGGAGAGGTTTGGTGCGCTTTTGACGATGGCGGGCTGGGCGAAAGATTCCGTTAAGGACTTCATGCGGTATCCCTTATAAGGGTTAATAAATTCTTATTATATAATGAAGTGTAAGGATTGCGACAGGGAGTTCAGTAGCAAACAGGCTTTGCAGTATCACCAAAAAAAGAAGGTATGTTTTAAAGAGGTGGATAACGTCACCACCTGTGGCACTTGCAGCCGGCAGTTTAGCAGTAAACAGGCGCTGCGATATCACGTGGAAGGAAGGGTGTGTTTGAAGTCTAAGGAAAGACGCTGTGCTGATTGCAATCGGCTCTTTAGCACGCCCCAAATGTTGCAATACCACCAAGAAAATAGGGTGTGCTTAAAGGATGTGTGTGCGCGCTGCGATGAAGATCTCACGGACGCATGGCATCAACATAGATGTCGTGGTAATTATGATTTGGACGTCGTATGCGAGGAGCATGGTGATATCGCTGCGAGATGTTGCCCAGCGGAAACCATAAGGAAGTTAACTCTTCGTAAGAAAGAAATAGACCAACGCTTTACGGAGTTCGACCGCGCCGAAGGTACGCGCTGGGAGAACGCAGAGTATTGGAGTGCGCCCTGTGACGCGTGTGGTGGTTTAAGGAAAGGAGATGATCATATCTGGCAGTGTTTGTGCCCGCAACATCATCCCCGCGGTTTTAAGGAGTACTTGGATCGCTTTGATGATTGGCATGCTCAAAACATGGAGGTAAGGAAAGCCCGTAAGGATTAGTAAAGTAGGGTTTGCGCAAAGAGTCTCAAAACACACTCTTATATTTATTAATATTCTTTGATTGTTTATTAAGAATAAAAGAAGAAACATTAATAAATATAAGAACCCCTTTTGGAGAAGGTATGCAGAACTCAATAAGAAAAGAAGAAACATTAATAAATATAAGAACCCCTCTTAAAGGTATATGCTAGCCTACGCAGCCGCCTTCTTTGGAGGATTCCTAATCGCCCTTTCAATATATGGACTGTATTACTTGCGAACTACCTGCCGACTGCATTACGCCACCGATACCCAAACCGCGTAAAAAATACACCTGCCTTCATTGCGACAGGGTATTCTCCGAAGGATCCTTTGTGGGGCATTGGTGCTCCGCGGATCCTAAAGCGCAGCGGACTTTAGCAGACGCGCTTAACTACAAAGAGGAGATGGAGTGACTCTTCTTTCAATGTCAAACTTCCATCGGCCATTTACCTTACCATAGCTGCGTAAGTGGGTGAATTCCTCGCCCTGAATTACGTACCGCACGCAATCCGGCGCCCAAAGGGAATATTCCTTGCCTTCTAAGTCTTTGAGGACTAACCGTAAACGGTCGATGTCTTCGAAGACGACGTAATTTTTTATTTCGTATGCTTTACCGTGGACAAGATCACGCCAGTGAGTCAAGCTGAGCTTCATTATACCTATGGAATATCTTTAGGTGCGTTTTCAAAGTGGCGTAGGACTTAAACCGCTTTACACAGCCCTTACAGGGAATACGAATGCCATCCGCGTAATCCATCAGGGCACGGCAGATAATGTCGTAATCGTTGCTAACCATCGTTAGGTAACCATTTACGTCAAGCTGTGAGATTTTCTTAGATTGCTTCGCGGATAAGACGCCGTTTCCTTTTGGGGTTTTCAACTCAATACACAACCCGCGGTATTTCTTATGCGCATTTAGGATTAAAAGGTCGGGTTGACCGGCTTGGTAGCCTTTTCGCCAGCAGGTTATTCGCTTGCTGTCTGAATCTTGAAGTTCGCCAAGACCCGGCGCTATGATGAAATCGGGGTAAAACCTACGTGTGTAGTCGACGACCTTCGCGTGTAGGTCGGCTTCATTTTCGATCTTGAATACTAACTTGTTTGGGCCGCCAAACCGCCTTTCTATTGCATATTTACCCGTTTTCCTTAGCGCGGGTAGGACTTCCTCAAAGACCCAATCACGAAACTCCACAGCTTTGGGTAGTTTGGAGCTAAATATCAGTTCGTACAAACCAGGTTCGGATATAAACACGGCATTTGGTTGCGTAGTAAAGGAGCGGTGATTCGCAGCCCCTTGTAGATCAACCCATTTTTTCTGGTATTTCTCAGATACGTGTGCTCTAATTGCATCTCTAGGGCGCTCATAACCCAACGCCAAGGCCACCTCCTTTGCTTTGAAGTACAAAGTTTCGCCTTGCATTATGCATTGCAGTTTGGTGTCGTTGTTTTCAAATACGCGAAGCATCGTATATCTAAGAAATATTTTAACACTAATACGCAACGCTCTTTAGCTGATTCATTTCTACGCTCAGTTGCGCGTCTGAGACGACGAAGATGTAGCAGTTTATCTTGTCATCATTGCCCGCGGAAGCATTCTTGGTGCGTTTGATCTCCAATGTTATGCCATCCTGCGTATTTACCAACCGCAGACCCTGACCATGTAGGTCTTCGTCGTTAATGGTGCGCATGTCAATCCATAACGCATATTTGTCCTTAAAGAATTCCTCAGGGCTAATTTGGTCGCCAAACTTGCGCATTGCCTCCCTGTACACGTCTGCGGGCTTTATCCCCTGGGAGTAAACCTTGTTTGGGACTCCGTTTATGTTGACCCCTACGTTAGTAATGTTGGGGTTATGAAAGGCTTCGGAGTTGCGCTTGCCGGCTTCGTAGGGTTTGGCAAACACCAGCATTAGCCCCGTGAGACTTCTTCGGGGGAGGTTAATGCTTTGGTTGATAACCTCATCCGTCTTATCCAAGAAGCTAAATGTCTTATACATCACTACGTGGTCGTAAAGGAATGCCTTTCCGGCACTGTATTCCATGCCGGCGCTACGGGCCAGCTCTTCGCTGTACACGGTCTCATACTGCAGCTCTAAGTTGGTGATAGAATAGGGATCCACGGCTCCACTGATTGCGCTGTCCATGCCTCCTATGACATTCGTAGTGTCCGCCAAGGTTACTTCAAACTGTAACTCGGATAACTGCCTGGGGTAGTACACGCCATGACTCGTAATCACTTCGAAATCTAAAGGGATAACGTACTTGCTACCATAGGCGGTCTTTACCCTCGTTGCGTCTGCTACTGCGGTTGCTCCGCTGGAGTCCGTAGGCGCGGGGTTAGTATCGCTGCGAAGCTTACGAAGAATAACGCTTCCAATTCCCTGCTCTATCTTTTGTGCACGGTCAAATCCAAGAGGGATTCCCCTGCGAACTTGATTCTCATCTTAGAAACGATGTTGCGACCCACGTTATTGACGGTATAGCGCTTGTCCTTGGTGCTTGGTTGTATTGCTAGGTCAAACCTTAAAGCCAAGGTACCAGGAACCAATACTAGGTTATCTGTTAGGCGGGGTACGCCTACGTACAGCGTTTCTCCAGGTTTAGCGCTAGAAGGCGTAAAGGTGACCCGGTGAAAGGTGCGTTCTGCTTTCAGTCCGCCAACCTGCTTGGGTAATACGTTGGGGTTTAACTTTGAGCTTATCATATATAATGGAAGTAGAAGGAACGGATTTTGACCCCCTTACCGAAGAAGGCCAAGTAGACATTAACGACGAAGAATACGAGTCTTTACTTCCTGATGACAACGTTGACGGGCGGGGCCTTTTTGACAAGCTAAGACGCAAATATGGCAGCAGGGCCCGCGAGGCCTGGCGTTCCTTAGAGGATAAGTGGCAATCAAGGAACCCAGGGCGACCTATTCCAGAATATTTGGAATTGCAAAACTTGGATTCCACGGACCTAAGAACTGAAATGCTAAGGGGGCTTTTAGACGACGTAAGGGAGAAATTTCCAAATGTGGACTTGACCCGCCTTAATTTCCAAACCGGAGATAAGGGGCAAATTCAAATCCAGTATCAAGGAAGGGATAAGTGGTATAATCTCTACCAAAGGAGAGACTCCGACAGGCTCACCAGTAATCTCCCAAAAGAAATCAAAAACGCATTAGGAAGGCCTAATTTGGTGGAAAGACTAAGAGAAAACGATGAAAACACCAGCGAAGCCTTTGAAAAGTTCAAGACCCTAATGCAGCGGCAACGAAAAGGCCCCGAGGCGATAAGGGAAGTCGAAGAGCTAAAGCAAGCGATGGAGGAAAGGGAGGCAGATTACATGAGGCAAAACCGACTACTCCTCGATGCTCAAAAAAGAGAACTTGACGACAAAAACCAAAGAATGATAGAAATGAGAGAACAAACAGACAAAGCCCTGCGCGATAGGAACCAAGCCCAAAAAGCCTTCGAGCTCGCCCTGCAAGACCTGGACATGAGCAAGGAAGAAGCTAAGAACTTACGTACCACCATAGCCGGCTCTTTGGAGGAACGGCGACGGTTAATGGCTGAAATCAATACTAAGGAGGAACAAATCCGGCAAAGAGATCAGGCCATCGAAGACCTGGAGGGGCAAATAGAGCGGCAGCAGGAAATAATCAATGACCAAACTCGTCCCGAAGAGGAAAGGGAAGCAGCTCAAAAGGAAGTAGAAACCCTTCAGGAAAGAGTCGCGGAATTACAAGCGCAAAAGGACAACCTGGAAAGAGAATTGGGACTTACCACCAAGGAAAAGGTAAAAAGAGCTCTGGTGAAGTATGGTATTCCGCTGGCATTTGCGGTTGCTATTAGCACCGTAGTAGGAGTTATCCTATCCGCGCTTAAGGCTACAGGCGCGGGCGTAAAGAAATTAGGCAATGGACTAACGGACTTGGGAAAAAAGATGGCAGCCGGTCTTCCTGGGCTGCTGGGTTCGGTTGTTTCCTTGGCACTTAGGGCCGGCGGCGAACTGCTAAAGTTTGTGGGGAATAACATTTGGATATTAGTCGTAGCTATTGGAGTGGTACTCCTGAAGAAGATGAAGGGTTGATCTTATCCTTGTGTATTACTGGTGGCTTATCGTCGTCGGGAGCCCGAGGCGTCCTCGACTGGGGATAAGTAAAGATAGTATTCGCGCCGCCTTGATAATGCGGAACTAGCGGCAGCACGCTCATGGTGCTAATGGGCTTATGATTCCAAGTGGCATCCGTCGGGGAATTTCTTGACGGGGCGGCATTTATCCGAAGGTAGGCAACGTCGTTGGGGAGAACTTGTAACTTCGCATATTGGCAATTAGCTATCATGTGAAAAGTTACCGGCGTTAAGTCTTCTCCGCTTCTTGGAGGGGGCTCCGACGAGAAATGGGCTGGGTTCCTATTATTATCTTTTTTTCTGTAGGGTAGTAATGGATGGTCATTCTCATCAACGATCCTAAACCCGACATTACACGAATACCCCGTCGAAATGCTAATGGTACATATTATTAATCCCAGGCCCCCAACCTTTACCCACAGCCCGGTGTCAAGCCAATGCTGTTCTAAGTAGTCCTTCTCCTCCAAATAATGAAGAAACCAATCTTCCTTCGCGTGTGGGTTCATATATTTCAGGGAATAAATTCCCTTCTATAGACTCATTACCGCAAGAGTGCTAATGGTCTTGTGATTGTAGATAGTATCCCTTTGATTTTCTATACTATTTATGCAAACGCTCCCGGTGTCATCTACTCTCATTTGCAGCTTTACCTTCCCATGGCAATCGGCGACCATGTGGAAAGTCCAAACCGATAGATTCTCGGCGCTCTGGGGGTTGGGCTCTACGGAAAAATGCGTAGGCTCCCTGTTGTTCGTCTTCGTACGCATAGGCTGCAGTATGCCATTGTCATCTAGAAACCTGAAGCCCACGTTGGCGTGACTGCTCGTGCCAATGCAAATGCTGCATATTATCAACTTCTTTCCCGAGTAATTCAAATTCACGGACATGCCCGTGACATCAACCCAAGATGCTTGGTTGTATTTTTTCTCGCCTGCGTAAGTCGTATAAACACAATCTACTCCAGCTACGTAGGGGTTGTTCATCGCCATATATAATAACTCAGACCAATGCTTGCAGCTGCTAGGCCGGCTTTTAATAAGTTATGGTCATATTCCTCGGGTATCGTAGGCATAACATGGGCCTTCTTTAATGGTTTCTTAACTACGGGTAGCTTCGCTTCGTGTGACTTTTTTGGCTCCTCTACGAAGTGAGGAATAGCCTTGGTAGTATCAGAGTTCACGTCATTCACCCCAAACTTCATATCCTTAGTAGCTCGTTGAAGTTTGTTGTTGTATCCTACTACAGAACCAGTATTTATAGATAAATTACTAGGCATTAACCAACAACCCGGGGCTACTGCATAGTCCAACCTTGCCTTAGAATTTTGTATAGCTAGTTGGTAACGCTGTACGCCCTTGCTAATATCACCCTCCAAAATCGAACTTTCGAATAAGATCAAGGCTTCGGCTCGCGTCTCTTCTGCGGCGCCCGTATTCCCCACTATACTCGATCGGGTGTTTACCTGAGCTCCAAGGATGGAATACACGTAAGCTTCTATGCTGCGGTTCAAACGGGCAAGGCCGGCTTTGGTTAGTCCTTTACCTTCTGGGGGTATGAAATTAAAGTATTGCTTCGTTTGCTCGTCGTTGGTAATCTTGATAATCAGCGGGTTAGCCCCTGCATACTTACCGCCCTCGTCTTTGAACAGAGGTCCGTCTCTGACTTCCTTAGTGGTTTTGGCATTTGGTTCAAAGAAGGTGCTACTGTCGTGAGTTTCCTTATGATACCCAGTGTTCCATCGTAGATTCAATGCATGAACTTCCCTGTTGCTTAGCTCGTGCCCACCAATCCCCCAATAAGCCCAAATATGCCCCAAGCCATTGTTAGCACCGACAGTGCATCTAAAATCCTTCCCTACAACATCAAACTCCTTACAAAGCCTGTTATAGGCTGGAACATCGTATTTATTATCTCTTGGATAAAACGCGGCATCTCCCGGCAGCGCAATAACACCCATCTCATGCAGTATTCTTCGGACGGTAAAGTGGAAGTGAAACATAAATATCGAATTCTTCATCAACTTCGCACTTACACCGCAGCCGCTGGTGGCACACCAAACCGCAAAGTTTAGTTGCTGCGGCCAATAACGCATGTTAGGACCACTTAACCATTCATGAGATTCCTTAGCGGTGGTATGATTAATGGGTACGTCTTTGAAGATATCTCGCACCTTTAACGAAAAGGAATGGTTGTTAGAGATCCGCATGTTCAATGTCAAATCCAAACTTGGATGTTTATCAAATGAAACCGCGGGTATCGGATAAGTACCGGTACCAAGCAATAATTCCTTTGACCAACCTTGCACGGGTTTTGGATGTGTTGGTGTGGGTTTAACATAACCAGAATTCTTCAGTTGATTGTCTATCTGATCGACCAGCGTAGGTTTCAAATCCTCGTTGCTGTACATCCTAGAGCCGTTATAGTAAATCCCATCGGGTCTCCTTTCGAACTTACTAGGGTCTGCATGCGGAAACATCTTCCTAAAGGCCCTCCAGTTCCAGTAATCCCGGTTGTCGTGATGTGGCTGCTCCTCAATATCATTCCCAAAAGCGTCGTACATTAGTATATATAATGGATGTTATACCATCAGCACCTCAGTTGTACCCAGATGTTCCCTATACTACACCTAACGAACTAAACGCCGAAAACTTTCGTCTGAATAAAGCGAACTTAATCCTGGCTTACTTGGAAGGGCAGGCAAAACACTATGAAAAAGTTAGAAAAAAGTACGTTAGAGCCCGGAGTACGCTACATAAGATTGCGATAACTTCAGGATCCATATCTGTTGTGTTAACGGGCTCTGGCGTTGCTACTTCGCTTACTGGGCCGGGAATAATCGTTGGAGTTCCTTTGGCCGACGTTGGGGCAGCTTGTGGTATCATTTCGGCTGTTGCTACGGGCATTATGAAAAAGCTATCCACGAAAATATCCAAGCATGACACGACAATAGCTCTATCTAGGGCTAAAGTAAATACTATTACCGATCTTGTCTCAAAGGCTTTGCGTGACAGAAAGATAGACGACGTAGAATTCTCGCTTATTCTGGCCGAAGAAGACAAATACGAGAAATTAAAGACGGACATAAGGAATAAAAAAACAGTCGTAAAAGATCTTTCCGAGGAATCTCGCAAAAAGATTTACCAAGAAGCGAAAGAAGAGCTTCAAAGAAAGCTTGCTCAGTAAAGATCTGCTTTGAAAAAAGCGTGACAGGATTCTATTTACATATTGAACGTCAGTCTGGAAATTACGCGTAATCTTATGCCATAAGATTTATGCTAATTACTCATCTTATGGCATAAGATTTATGCTATTCGCTCATCTTATGGCATAAGATTTATGCTATTCGCTCATCTTATGCCATAAGATTCACTATCTTCTCGGAATCCATTCTAACAGGGGGTGGTTGGGGTCAATTTCGTAAAATATTTCGTAGATTACGTCAGGGTAATAAGGAATATCCTTATCCAGCCGACAAAACATCCACTCGGCTTTTGTCATATCAGAAACCTCGGGAATAGACTTACCGGTAATTTCAGACAAAAGATAGGGAATAGCTTTGTAATATTTCCGTAGTCTTAATTTTTTCAGCGTTTTCCGTAGACTTTGCGGGGTTGGCTCTTCTAAATGGTCTATGATTTTCTTCTTTACTTCGTCGCTTAAATATATCGGATGTAAACCTTGGATATGACTCATCCAGTCCCTGAAGTATTTTAATCTCTTATATGGCGTTTTCTTACGACCTCCATTGGCGTAATATTGCTCTCTGGTAGCATTTGGTACGGCATTACGAATATTCTTACCACACTCGTAACACTGTGCTGACGTGTCGTCTTCTATTTGCATTTTCTTACCACAACACCAAAAGGGTTCTGGCTTAGGTACGATAACTTTAGGTCTTAGACAAATTATGCAAAAGTCGTTAACGAACTTCTTACATTCTTCGCACTCCATATATAGACTAACATATTTAAGTGCGCTGTTGCCCTCAACCACACTTGGAGTGGGGGTCGTCCGTAGGTGGATTTTTGACACGGGTCTTGCCCCGTGTTGAGATTGCGCTGGAACCCCCATTCCCTATACTACTGGCCGGAGCTACGATAGATAACGTCAAGAAGTTGGAAGTCCTCTTAGAGAGGCGCATACAGGTGAAAGACATTACGGACGGGTTCATCTATCCGGGTACGCACAAATACGGAGGCCGGGGAGCTCCCATCGTCACATATCAACACAACGGACATGCTTGGAGAGAATTAAGGTTCCCCAGAAAGAAGGAGACAAAGATCTACGAAGAGTCGCCACTCAAAGACTTAGTTCATGAGAATTCTGTATGGTTGATGGACGCAGAAGGGAGCCAATTCATGACGCAAGATGGTACTCTTTACCGCCCCGAAATCGAACATCTACGCATCCAGAGCGCCTGCGAAACCCTTGGGGAAGACTTCTCAGATGAAGTGCTCAGCTCCCGCAGCTTGGACTTCTTAGCTGCCAAGAAGAGAAACGGCTGGCGACCCACTCCTAAGGAATTCAAAGACATAGCCAAGGCCTGTGTAGAACACGGTCATGGAGGTCTTTGGAATATGGAGTACGACGAAGACGAATACGTGTCCTTAGACATGAAGCATTGCTATCCTGCAAGCTTCAAAGGCCTCGGCGATTGTAAGGAATACTACAACCGCTACGGCCATCCATATTCACAGTTCTTTCGCGTGTCTTTAGATGGCCACTACGACGCCCCAGCTACGGGGTTTGTTAGGCTGACTACCTGGAAGTTAGCTAAAGACTTACATCCCATAATTTACGCTTGGTACGGGAAGCATCTACAGGAGAAAGAATGGATACCCATACCGCTGCTAAAATTCCTTGAAGAGCGTCAACTTCTCACGTACACTGCGCATGAAGCCATACTTTGCCATAGCGCCTACACGAAGTGGTTGCCGGAGCACAACCCCACCGCCCGAATTGTCATAGGAAAGTTTACACAGGGCGCTAAAGAAGGAGAGAAGCACATGCAACGGCGTTTAATAACGGACGAAGGCGAATGAAGTTTCCTCATCAAACGTGCCCATGACCAGGGAACGATGGTATCTGTGGAGAAGTGGGACTATCTAATAGAAGGTGAAGGAGAAAAGAAATGGAATGCTTTATGTTATTATTAAGACCATCGACCGCAGTATTACCACCTACGTGCCAGCATGCTTGCCTACGCGCACATTAACCTACTTGCGATGCTCCTACGGTTCGATAAAGAAGACGTACCACGGGTAGCTACCGACTCCCTGTATGTGAGCTCCTACGGTTCGATAAAGAAGACGTACCACGGGTAGCTACCGACTCCCTGTATGTGAAACCCAGCGTGTTAGAGCGCATGAAAGAGTTCTACACTGCCGATGAACTCGCAGAAAGTGGTCAATGGCGCGTCAAAGACGAAGAGATCAAAGCTTGGCGCGCGCGTGTGGAATACCACGGCAGTCATACGAGGGGTGCGGTAACGCCGACGGAGGATCCACTACCCAGCGTAAATGACCCAATATCTTACCAACGCTTTTCTTACCTGTACGGTACGGGCGGCAGCGGTAAGACGACGCGTGTTTTGGAACTCTTTCCTAAGATAAAGGTGTTAACGCCCACGCACCGCTTGGAAAGGGAACTCCGTGAGATGGGCCACGACGCACAAACCTACCACAGCTTCTTTCGCTGGAATGGCCAAAAGTGGGTGCCGGAAGCAATCCACGACATACCTCCAGTGATACTTGGGGATGAGATTTGTACCGTGCCATTAGAAATCCTCAAAGAGTTTGTGGAATTCTTGCGCGGGAAATGCCAAGTGATATTTGCAGGCGATCCGTGCCAGCCACCTCCAATAGCTGGAGAAATGCCACATGAATGGTTAAAAGAAATGGTAAATTACGCGGAGGAAATTAACACTGATTACCGTAGCAAGGATCAAATACGTAAGCTGAAAGCGGAATTAAGGGGCCTTAGCGACGCCGAACAATGCAAGACACTGGGCTAACGCGTACGAGCGAAGTCATACGATGACTTCCTTTACGCATGGCACCCGGAGGATTCGGTATTGAGTAGTAAGCGCGCAGCACAATCACGCATACAAAAAGACTTGTTCAAAATACACCAGGAACGTTTCCCGGGGCATTTGGTACCCGTCTGCTATAAGCCTCACGACACCCGCATGCAGAAAAGAGACGTCTGCATACCAGGCACAAAAATCGTACTGCAGAACGCAGTAACGCACGATAAAGCCTGGATGCCCATAGAAAAGGTGGAAAAAATAACCTCCCTACCGGATTGGCGCTTGGGTTATTGCATAACCATCCACAGCGCGCAAGGGCTTACCATAAAAGAAACCTTATGGATCATAGACCAGCGGCTGTGTTGGAGCAACCTTATCTACACCGCCTGTAAGCCGTGTAGAATATGCCAAACAGCTGAAAAGAGCCTGGGGGCCGCACCTGCGTTACGACCGCACCCCAGAAGAAGTAGCAAAGGAGAACATTGCCAAGAAACTCCTTCGTTACAAGCGCCACGACGAAGAGAAGGGTCATGTCTTTGACTTATGCGTGGACGACGTCTATGAGAAAGGGGCGCGGTGTGCCAAATGTAACATACCTCTACTATGGAGGTTTGACCCGAATGACGATCAGCAGTTCTCCGTGGATCGTATCAACAACAAGCGCGGGCATTGCAGAGGCAACGTAAGACTGACATGCCTAGAGTGTAATCGTGCGCGCGGAGCAGCACTACTCTGAGTCTTTGGGGACTATGAGCAGCTCTTCCTTGACGAATCCGCGACTTGGGCCATCTAGGTAATGCAACACGGGTTGCTCTTCCTTGGTGATGGACTTCGAAATCTCATACGTTTCCAGAGACCAGTTAGGATCCGTGGCCCTCTTACTGCCACCTTCGAGTTCCCCCGGCTGATAAAGGTACCTGACCACTATATCGCGGGGGAGCTTTTTTTCCTTCAGTCCGACCGCCCTCGAACTTCTGACGTAGGACTTGTGTTCCACGCGTTTCTTCTTTATGGCTCCCTGGGTTTTATTCCCGTAGCCCTGGCCGCCTCGTTGTTCAAAGCCGCGGTGACTTGGGGGAGCCTCTGAGTCCATTCCCTGTTGCGTTTGGAGGGATCTTTCAGCTCATTCCAATACTGGTATCCAAAGAGACGCTCGGCCAGGGTCTTATTGAATCTTTCGACAATGCTCTGACCCCTGTGGTACTCTGCTTCGGCTCTCCTGATCTTGCTGCTGTGGTCTTTCAGGGTCTTAGTAACCATGCCCATGAACTCCGTCCCCGCATCCACTTGCAGCAGCTTGGGCCATTTTAAAACGCGCTTATAAATCCTACCTAGGGCTTCTGCGACTTCCCCAGAATCCTTGCTGGTTATGGGTTCGGCGTCCTTGTATCTGCTTGCGATATCAACTACGGTCAAAGCATACCTATAGGTCTTTCTTTTCACCTTATCGTGCGGCAAGAAAAGCAAATCCGCCTGATGAACTTCATTGGGGGCATTTACGGTGAAGCTGGGCCTGGGAATGTACTTAGGCACGGGAAGATAGACCTGCCAGAGGGTTTGTTTCTTTAACCAGTTTTTAGCCGTTTCTTCTGATACCCTGGCCGCGGTCGCGAGTTTCTTAATAGCTGACGCTCCTCTCCAATAGCCTTCAGGTCCATAGTAAATCCTTTTGAGTTGGTCCTCAGTTCGGACATTATATGAATTCCAAAACAAGATTGATCTTTCGCCCGTTGAAATCCACCGTCTCTCCGTCCACTTTAATGGTGATGTTTATGCTTTCTACCAAATTAGACAAAGCATAGCTCAAAGAAATGGTAGTGTATTCTACCAGGTCGAATGGATTACCTTTGGGCAGAAACTTGGACATAAGAGAAGACTTTTTTCCATTGTCGTAACTATGGACCAAATCGCAATAGACTTCGTAGGAGGATGCAACTTTCCATTTCACGGGTATGGCCGTGTTGGTAATTGCCTTGCCTGAGACACCTAGTAAAGACCCCAATGCATCAAACGTTCCTAGGGTTACCGAGAAATTGTTAGGGAGATTATGTTTGAAGGTCATTTCGTGCGGCAATCCTGTGGTGAGAGTATAACTGTACTTTGCGAGCTCCTTAGCAAGGGTGATTGGTGTGTAATGTCCATTGGGTAGCATTACGCCTTGATAATTGCTGCTGCCTTTATGCTCAGTGACCAGGGCCCCAATTAAATTATAGCAAGAATTGTACAAAGAGCAACTTATGAGCCGAACCTTACAGGCTTTAATGGGGGGATTCAGATAAGTAGTAAAGTTATTCTTATTGCTTTCCAAAAAGACTATCACATATCCCAGGCGCCAAAGGAGTAGCTTAGACTAAAAACGCCAAAGCCACGCCTCCCGCCAGCCCTGCAACTCCTACGAAGACCAACTCATTGTCTTTTTGTTTCTTAGAAGGCTGGTAGTAATTCTTGAACTGAGGCCTTTTCAACCCCGTTAATGCCGCGGGGTGCGCCTGTACATAGAGTTTAAAGGCGTAGTCTGTGTTTTCGAAGTTCTTGTCTGCCTGCATCTGGTCTTGGTAATTCTTGTCCAACCAATCCTTGTAAGCTTGTCTTTTTTCATTCCAAGCTGCCACGTCCCTTTGATATTTCTCCAGCGCTAAGTCGGTGTCTCTTCCTTTCAGCGGCGCCGCTGTGATCGCCTCTGACTAATCTATCCAAATATTGACCACCATAATTAGCTCCAGTAAATGCTAAAGCTGCAATAACTCCACCTGCAACCAAGCTAGCCATTTATACATTAGGGAGGTACTTTTCTTTCCGCGGGTAATCCTTTACCATGATAGCCCCGCCTACGGCAGCTGTCATCTTACCAAAATTAGCGAAGCTCTTGCTTGGGTCTTCAGTAAAGTCTTCTTTGAGCACCTTTTTACCTACCCAACCGATGCCCGCAACGATGGAAGTAATAATAGCTGCTTCTTCAACAGTTTTCAATAACGCGGTTGACATTATATTACAAAGCGAGAAGGTTATTCCGCATGGGAATGACCTTGCTATTCCATTACGGGTATTTTGCTTCTAGGCTTCTGCGTCACATGCACGGGTTCTAATTCTACCTTTGGCTTCGTAGCCCGACATTGTAAGTAGAGACTGCCTGCTGCTATAGCAACTCCCAACGCGCCAATGACGCACCCAGGATTAATAAAGGATTCGCCTTCGTCCTCCACCTTTTCTTCTTTTTTGGCTTTGTTCTTCCTGTTCATCTCCGCGAGCTTCTTGCCGGCAGCGACTCTGCCTGGAGATTTAGCCTTGGTAATCTTTTGCTCTGGGATTTCCTCCACCTTTGGTTTAGCTTCACTCATTTATATCTAAGGACTTGAAGGACTTGATAAGTAACTTAATAGGACCTGAGCAAGTACTTAACAAGGTACTTATGGTGACCTGAGTAACTCCCGTGGATGACTTAACTAGGTACTTGATTAGGTTCTTTGTCGACCTCGGCAAGTGCCGCCTCGAATACCCTTTCGACTTCTCTGTCCTTCTTGAAGTCCTTCCAAGACATCGTAAGTTCCTTCAAGTCAACATGCTGAGCTACGTGAAGTGCCGCAGAGGCAACTGCCATTAACTTACCGCACTTCAAAGACAACCACCCACAGGTTATCTTAAGTTCTTGGGCGATGACATAGTCCTCACTTATGTCCTTCCGCAGTTGCTCCACGTCGTCTATGGGCAGCGCAAGTCCAAGCAATTTAGTGGCAAGTTGGATAGCGGAGTCTGCTACTGCATCGGTAGTCTTACTTGCAAGGGCGGCCTCGTACCTCTTATGGAACGTCTTAACCTCCTCCTCTGACAACTTATTAACCTGCTCATGTGTAAGTTCCTTGCCTATCATTTCTTTGCACTTCCCAGATGACACAAGGACGTTAAGTTGTTCCTTAAGGTTACTTTCGTCTAACTGTGTGGGGACTTCATCTATCAACTGCTCAATCTCCATATATGTTAACGTCATACGGAAACCTCAAAGAGAAGATCATCTTGGAATGTTGGTGCGTCTTTAGATGCCGCATGTATTCATGCAATTGTTCCTTGGATATCTCGCCGCCATAGTCGCTTAAGATGGTTTCCAGATCAGACTTGCTTGGAGTATAAAATACGACGAGAGATCCTATGTTTTCCCTAAAGGGCTTAGAGACGCTGGTAAGCTGCTGCGAGAGCAACCAAACGCTAATATTGTCATGTCTGACGCTAAAGGCGAGTTTAACGAGCTCGGAAGTGCGTCTTTTTACGTCGTCCCCGCAGGCAATGTCGTCCAGTATGAGGAGTGTCTGAGTATTCTTGGGGAATTGTCTATGCCAAAGCTTAAGATGTCCAGATAACTCGTTAGGGTCTAAGATATCTACAAAGAAGTCATCATCTTTCGCGCCCACGCCCGTCCAGGTGCGGTTATTCACGTAGGTGGGACATAGTCGAAACGGTATCTAAGGGTCCTAATAGCTGCTCTACCACGAACTGGGTCTTTCCGCAGCCGGTGGGTCCTACTATCAGAGCGTTACAAGGCATGTGATCTGGGTTCATATATATGGAGCCCGTGGCAGCAGTCAAAGCAATGGTTAACGTCGTCCAAGGAAAGTCAGACCTGGAGAGGACGGTCGAAATGCAAAGGGAGGAGATAGACCGGCTGAATGAACGCGTAAAGGAGCTTTATGAGGAAATGTACGGTCTGAAGCGCGCAGAGCGGTTTGGCGCTTTGATAACTATGGCAACGTGGGCAAAGGAGTCCGTCGTGGACTTTATGCGCTACCAAATCTAATGTTAAGAGCTCCTAGAAACCCCCTCAGAATGTTAAATGGAGGTTAAAATATTGTTAAGCTGGATCCAAGACTCCCGTAAGAAATGCCTCATAATGTTAAGATATTGTTAAGGAAGGTCGGAAACTATCTCAAAAACCCTCCTAGAATGTTAAATGGAGGTTAAAATATTGTTAAGTATATATGGACTGCTTGAAATGTAAGAAGGTATTTAGTACCAAACAAAGACTGCAATACCATGTTTGGCATGGGGTTTGCACAAAGAAGCCAATCAGTAAGGTCTGCGATGACTGTAATAGGGAGTTCAGCACTCTTCAGAAGCTGCAGTACCACGTCAAAAAGAGGGATTTGCCGTAGAACTACGCAGTGTAGTTACTGTGATAAGGTTCTTAGTAGCCGCCAACGTCTTCAGACACATAAGAAAAGACATGAGAAGAGTTACCAATTCTTTGCAGAGAAGTACGATCTGGAAGGAGTGGATTGTTACCAGTGCGGCGATCTCATGAGTCGTTGTGAACATAAGGATGATTACCTAAGGAATCGAATAGACTACTTTAGGAAGATAAGTAGGACGCTGCCCCGCTTTGACGCGTTAGAAGGTGCCCCATGGACTAACAGGGAATACTGGAGGCAGCAATGTGAGAGATGTGGATGCGTAAGAGAGGAGGAACACATATTCAACTGTCTATTCACCATTTAACATTCTAGGGCGGTTTCTGAGATAGTTTCCGGCCTTCCTTAACAAAGTCTTAACCTCTACTTAACATTCTGAGGCATTTCTCACAGGAGTTTGATGGGGTCCTTAACAAAGTCTTAACCTCCATTTAACATTCCAGACCATCTTTTGGGAGGGTTTGGTGGGTAGCTTAACAAAGTCTTAACCACCATTTAACATTCTGGGATGGTTTCTAGGAGGGTTT
This sequence comes from Actinia tenebrosa, assembly GCF_029948245.1. Classification (NCBI taxonomy): domain Eukaryota; kingdom Metazoa; phylum Cnidaria; class Anthozoa; order Actiniaria; family Actiniidae; genus Actinia; species Actinia tenebrosa. The sequence continues at coordinate 55,967 of NW_028292612.1, forward strand.
CCGACCTTCCTTAACAAAGTCTTAACTGCCATTTAACATTCATCCTTGAATATATGGACTGTATTACATGTGAACCCCCTGCTGACTGCATCGTTAAAAAAGAGTCGCCGACCCCCATTGTCGACGAACCCCACTTAAACGACGCGTCTAACCACATAGAGGCGAAGGAAGGACGCACTTTGCGACGTCAAAGGCCCAGCGGCCATCCTTCTTCCCATACGACCTCAGATGCGTAAACTCCTGTCCTTCGATGACGTAACGAACGCGATCCGGCGCCCACAGGCTGTACGTGACACTCTCATGCGCCAATAACAACCGTAGCCTGTCAATATCATCGAAGGCTACGTAATTTTTTATTTCATGCGTAACGCCCTCCTTTAAGTCTCTCCAGTGTATCTGCTTTACCGCGTTAAACGTCATATATCCTATGAAATATCCTTAAATGCGTTTGTAAAGTCTGCGTGCATTTGAAACGCTTACAGCACCATCTGCACGGTAGACGCAACCCGCGTGCATACTCCGCAATTGCGCGGCAGATATCATCGTAGTCGTTACTTATTAACATCTTATAGCCATTTTCTTCGTACATTTGTAGCAGCAAGCGTTGATCCGCGGATAATACCCCGTTGCCTTTCGGAGTCTTCAGCTCCAAACAGAAACCACGGTAACGCACGTGTCCATTCAATATCAACAAGTCAGGTTGACCGCGTTGATATCCTTTCTGCCAGCACTTTATACGTTTACCGTCCGAATCCTGTAGTTCGCCTAGACCAGGGCTTACGAGCATTTGGGGGTAAAACCTGCGTATGTAGTTAACTACCTTTTTATGCAGATCAAATTCGTTTTCTATCTTAAACACCAACTTATTTGCGCCATTGAAGCGCTTGTCTATTTCGTATTTGCCCGTCTTACGTAATGCGGGCAATACGCTTTCGAATACCCAATCTTGAAACTTCACAGCCTTGGGTAGTTTGGAGCTAAATATCAGCTGATACAGACCAGGCTCAGAAATAAACACGGAATGTGGCTGCATAGTAAGGGAGCGGTAATTTGAAGCCCCTTGTAAATCGGCCCATCTTTCCTGGTATTTCACTGAAACGTGTGCTCTAATAGCGTCCCTGGGACGTTCGTAACCTAACGCGGCTGCCACTTCCTTCGCCTTAAAGTACAGTTTGTCGCCATGCGTTATGCATTGCAGTTTGGTATCTTCGTGTTCGAATACGCGTAACATCGCATATCATACGAATATCTTAACCTTTTTTTTCTAGGATGACTGAGGAACGAAGTTATCAGTATGCAACGCTTTTCAATTGGTTCATTTCTACGCTCAGTTGCGCGTCAGACACCACGAAGACATAGCAGTTGATCTTATCGCCGTCGCTCGCGGAGGCATTCTTTGTGCGCTTGATCTCCAAAGTAATGCCGTCTTGGGTGTTTACAAGCCGCAGGCCCTGACCGTTCATGGTTTCATCGTTGGTCGTGCGCATGTCGATCCATAACGCATACTTATCATTAAAGAATTCTTCAGGGCTAATTTGGTCGCCAAACTTACGCATTGCCTCCCTGTACACGTCTGCGGGCTTTATCCCCTGGGAGTAGACCTTGTTGGGTACTCCGTTTATGTTTACCCCCACGTTAGTGATGTTGGGGTTGTGAAATGCTTCGGAGTCGCGCTTACCAGCCTCGTAGGGTTTGGCAAACACCAGAATCAACCCCGTGAGACTTCTTCGGGGGAGGTTAATGCTTTGGTTAATAACCTCGTCCGTCTTATCCAGGAAGCTAAATGTCTTGTACATCACTACGTGGTCGTATAGGAATGCCTTTCCGGCGCTATATTCCATGCCGGCGCTGCGGGCCAGCTCTTCGCTGTATACCGTTTCGTACTGCAACTCTAAGTTGGTAACAGAATAGGGATCACCAACCCCGCTAATTGCGCTGTTCATGCCTCCAATGACGTTCGTAGTGTCCGCCAAGGTTACTTCAAACTGTAACTCGGATAACTGTCTGGGGTAGTACGCACCAGGGTTCGTAATCACTTCGAAATCCAAAGGGATAACGTACTTGCTACCATAGGCGGTCTTTACCCTTGTCGCGTCTGCTACTGCGGTTGCTCCGCTGGAGTCCGCAGGCGCCGGGTTGGTATCGCTGCGAAGCTTACGAAGGATAACGCTTCCAATTCCCTGCTCTATCTTTTGTGCACGGTCGAAGGCCGTTAGCCACAGATCCTTATACGTGGTGTACAAATCGTACCTGTTCAAATCCAAGAGGGATTCCCCGGCGAACTTGATTCGCATCTTAGAGACGACGGTTCCTGCCCACCTTATTGACGGTATAGCGCTTGTCCTTGGTACTGGGCTGTATTGCTAGGTCAAACCTTAAAGCCAAGGTGCCAGGAACTAAAGCTAGATTATCCGTTAGACGGGGCACGCCTACGTACAAGGTTTCCCCTGGCTTTGCGCTGCTGGGCGTGAACGTGACCCGATGAAAGCTGCGTTCTGCCTTTAAGCCGCCCACCTGCTTAGGTAATACGTTGGGGTTTAACTTTGAGCTTATCATATATAATGGAAGTAGAAGGAACGGATTTTGACCCCCTTACCGAAGAAGGTCAAGTCGACATTAACGATGAAGAATTTGACGCATGGACCCAAGGCGCGGAAACCGACCCCCTAATCTACGACGCAGCTTTAGCAAATAGGTACGGTAGTAGGTGGAAAACATTCAAAACGGCCTTGAATCGCATGTGGCAATCAAAGAACCGCGGCAGCCCCGTCCCTGAGTACTTGGAACTTCAAAACATAGACGAGCATGAAACGCGGGAAACCGTAGAGTGGGCAACGCAAGAGCTAAGGATGCGTTATCCCAATTTCGAGGTCGACGACATAAAGCTCACAGAACGCGGAAATAAAGTTATTATAAGAGTCAGAGACATGAGATATCCCGACGCTAACCGTTGGACCAAACCACAAGTCCTCTTTGATGATAGTGGCTCAATTAAAGTTAACGTAGCAAGATTAAGGGGCTTCCAAGTGGCTACCCGGAGTGCGTTAGAAAGATTAGAAACCCTGAACGAAAGAGTCGCGCTAGAAAGGCGCGCCGAGGGGCTACAAGAAACGATGGAAGAAAGGGAAGCAGATTACATGCGACAAAACCAACTGCTTGCCGATGCTCATAAGAGAGAACTTAACGACAAAGATCAGCTAATAGTACAGATGAGAGAACAAAGAGACAAACCTCTACGCGAAAGAGACCAGGCCCAAAAGGCCTTTGAGCTTGCCCTGCAAGACCTGAATATGAGCAAGGAAGAAGCTAAGAACTTGCATGTCACCATAGCCGGCTCTTTGGAGGAACGCCGGCAGTTGGTTGCTGAAATCAACACAAAAGAAGAGCAAATTCGGCAAATGCGCCAGGCCATCGAAGACCTAGAAAAAAGCATAGCCGAGAAGCAAGAAATAATCAACGACTTAAGCAAGCCCGAAGAAGAAAAGGAAGCCGCCCAGACCACCCTAGAGAATTTACTAGAGCGTAAAGCTGAATTAGAAGCCAAAGTCCAATCTTTAGAACAAAAATTGGGCCTTACCACCAAAGAAAAGGTAAAAAGGTTCCTGATGAAGCATGGTTTTAGCCTAGCATTTGCGATCGCTATTAGCACCGTAGTAGGCGTGATCCTTAGCTCCCTTAAGGCTACGGGTGCAGGCGTAAAGGGATTAGGTAAGGGTTTGACGAACTTGGGAAAAAAGATGGCAGCCGCTTTTCCTGGGCTGCTTGGTAGCGTTCTTGGCCTGGCACTTAGGGCCGGCGGAGAACTATTAAAGTTCGTTGGGAATAACGTTTGGATCTTGGTTGTCGCTATTGGGGTGGTCCTCCTGAAGAAGATGCGGGGTTAATCTTGTCCTTATATATTACGTCGGGCTTGTCGTCGTCGGGCATCCGAGGCATCCTCGACTTGGGGTAAGTAAAGATAGTATTCGTGCCGCCTTGATAATACGGAACTAAAGGCAGGACGCTCATGGTGCTAATAGGCTTATGATTCCAAGCCGCGTCAGTAATATTACTACTTATGCCTATGCTATTTATCCTCACGTTGCCCAGCGCCGACCCATCGTTGCTACCATCATCAGGAAATATTTGTAACTTAGCATATTTACAATTAATTACCATATGAAACGCGACCGGCGTTAGATCTTCAGTGCTATTTTTGTTTGGCTCCATCGAAAAGGGGACCGCTCTTCTGCTGTTCGAGGAAGTCCGATGAGGGGGCAAAGGCTCGTCATTCTCATCAACGAGCCTAAACCCCACGTTCGCGCTCGTTCCCGTGTCAATACAAATGGTGCAAATGACTAACGCAGGGCCTCCAACTTCAACCCATATTCCAGTATCGAACCACTCATGCCCCCTGTACTCCTTCACGTCTAAATAGTGAGCGTAATGCGTTTCACTTAAATGCGGATTCATATATTCCAGGTAACAAAGTTACCTTCTAGAGGCTAAGCGCCGTAAGGGTGCTTATGGTCATATGGTTATAAGCCGTATCTCTTTGATTTTCTATGCTATTTACCGTAACCTTTCCCGTAACGTCTACTCTTATCTGCAGCTTTACCTTTCCATGACAATCGGCGACCATGTGGAAAGTCCAAACTGATAGATTTTCAACACTGTTGGCGGGGGGCTCTACGGAAAAATGCGTAGGCTCCCTGTTGTTTGTCTTCACGCGCATAGGCTGGAGTATGCCATTCTCATCCAGAAACCTGAAGCCAACGTTGGCGTGACCAGTCACGCCAATGCAAATACTACAAAGGATTAACTTCTTCCCAGAGTAGTTCAGATCCACGGACATCCCCGCGACATCAACCCAAGATGCCTGGTTGTATTTTTTCTCGCCTGTGTATGTCGTGTAAACGCCATCTACTCCAGCTACGTAGGGGTTGTTCATCGCCATATATAACAACTCAGACCAATGCTTGCAGCTGTTAAGCCGGCTTTTAGTAGGTTATGGTCATATTCCTCGGGTATGGTTGGTAACGCGGGAATATGCTTTGATGGTTTCTTAACTATGGGTAGCTTAGTTTCGTGTTCCTTTTTTGGCTTCTCTACGAAGTGAGGAATGCCCTTGAAAGTGTCAGAGTTTACGGCATTCGCTCCAAACTTCATGTCTTCGGTTGCTCGCTGCAGCTTGTTGTTGTAACCCACGACGGAATTAGCTTTGATAATCAACTTACTTGTCATTAACCAACAACCAGGTTGACAAGGCGTAATCTAGCCGCACTTTAGATTGCTGCACCGCTAATTGATACCTTTGAACTGACTTAGAGATCTCATTCTCGATAACAGCGCTTTCGAAGAGGACAAGGAATACTTGCTGTGTTTCCTGCGCCGCACCACTGGCATCTACGATGGGGCTGCGAGTGCTAACCTGCGCCCCTAGAATGCAGTAGACAAAGGCCTCGATGCTTCGATTAATTCTTGCTAGGTTTTTCAGTCCAATGCCCTTTGCGGCAAAGAAAGGCGCCCAAGGATACTTCTCTTTACTTTGAATGAAGTAGATTAGATTACCCTTTGTTCCACTGCCTCCTAAGTCTGAGAATTCGTAGGAGCTAGGATATCCCATGCCCGGCGTTTCTATGCTAGCACCAACATACGAAGCATAGGTGTAAGTCTCTCCTAAACCATGGGCGGCACCTTCTTTGTTGCGAAAGTCGGGGTTGGTAAGCTTAAACTCATTCTTTAGTCTCTCCCATGCGACTTTGTCATATTTATTATCCTTTGGGTTAAAGACAGTGTCGCCCGGAAGCGGAACACCCAGCTCCTTTAGTATCCTGCGAATAGTAAAAGCAACATGAAACCTTAGGAAAGGAATATGGAACATATCCGCGGCTATACCACATCCTTTAGTAGCAGCCCAGACAGCAAAGTTTAACTGTTGCGGCCAATACCGCATGTTGGGACCTGATAACCATTCTCTGGATTCTTTCCCTGAGTCATGTTTCATGGCAGTTTCTCTAAAGATGTCTCTGACTTTTGTCTTGAACGTCGTAGGACCCACGGGGATTTCTAAGGAGGTAACCATCTTAGCAAAGTCTTCCGCATCTTTGTTGTCGTAAAATAGGTAATCCTCTGTTGTCGGTAACAAGTTTGCAGGGAAGTTAGACTGCACTTTCTGTTCAGGCTTGGCGGTCGCCTTTGGCTTCAAGTCGGCGTTGCTGTACATTCTGGATCCATTGAAGTAAATCCCGTCAGGTCTTCGCTCAAACTTACTGGGGTCTGCGTGTGGAAACATCTTTCTAAACGCTCTCCAATTCCAGTAATTCCGGTTGTCATGGCGTGGCTGCTCCTCAATATCATTCCCAAAAGCGTCGTACATTAGTATATATAATGGATGTTATACCATCAGCACCTCCACTTTATCCTGATCTACCCAAGGAGGTTCCTAACGAACTAAACGCCGAAACCTTTCGTTTGAATAAGGCAAATTTAATACTGGCTTACTTGGAAGGGCAGACAAAACACTATGAAAAAGTTAGGAAGAAATGCGTCAGGGCTCGTAGCACGCTACATAAGATTGCGATAACTTCAGGATTCATATCCATAGTGTTAACGGGCTACGGCGTTGTTACGTCGCTTACCGGACCTGGAATAATTGTTGGAGTTCCTTTGGCCGGCGTTGGGGCAGCCTGTGGTATCATTTCGTCCGTTGCTACGGGCATTATGAAACAGTTGTCAAGCAAAATATCCAACCATGACACGAAAAAAGCTCTGTCAAGGGCTAAAGTAAATACTATTTCCGACTTTGTCTCAAAGGCTTTGCGTGACAGAAAGATAGACGACGTAGAATTCTCGCTTATCTTAGCTGAAGAGGAAAAGTACGAGAAATTAAAGACGGACATAAGAAACAAAAATACAGTCGTAAAAGATCTTTCCGAGGAATCTCGCAAAAAGATCTACCAGGAGGAAAAAGAAGACCTCCTAAGAAAAATTGCTCAGTAATTATTCGCTTTGAAAAAAGCGAGACAGGATTTTGTTTACATATTGAACGACAGTCTAGAAATTACGCGTAATATTTATGCTAATTCCACTATCTTCTTGGAATCCATCCTAACAGGGAGTGGTTGGGGTCAATTTCGCGAAATATTTTGTAAATTACGTCAGGGTAATAATGAATATCCTTATCCAGCCGACAAAACATCCACTCGGCTCTTGTCATATCAGAAACCTCAGGAATAGAGTCACCGGTAATTTCAGACAAAAGATAGGGAATAGCTTTGTAATATTTCCCTAGTTTTAATTTTTTCAGCGTTTTTCGTAGACTTTGCGGTGTTGGCTCTTCTAAGTGGTCTATGATTTCCTCCTTTACTTCGTTGTCTAAATATACCGTGTGTAAACCTTGGATGTGACTCATCCAGTCCCTAAAGTATTTTATTCTCTTGTATGGGGTCTTCTTACGACCTCCATTGTCGTAATTTTGCTCTTTGGTAGCATTTGGTACGGCATTACGAATATTCTTACCACACTCGTAACACTGTGCTGACGTGTCATCTTCTATTTGCATTTTCTTACAACAACAAACTAACTTCCTTGGCGGCGGGGTAACAAATTTAGGTTTCAAAAACTTTACACAGAAATCATAAGCCAACTCTTTACATTCGTGCATCGTATATGAAATAAATATGTTAACACAGCAGATGTAAGGAAATCGCCGCGTAACGTATAATGGGACACGGGTCATTCCAGCTGGAGCACTATGCTACTTGGCGCGTGTATTACCCCGGCCTCCCGGTAGTGTCTCCGCGAGTCTCCCTTACTGCTGTTAAGTGTGTGTAAGTGTATGTAAGTGTATGTAAGTGAGTGTAAGTGTGTGTAAAAGTGTGTATGTGTGTGTAAGTGTGTGTAAGTGTGTGTAAGTGTGTGTAAGTGTGTGTAAGTGTGTGTAGGTGTGCGTAAGTGCGCGTAAGTGTGTGCAAGTGTGTGTAAGTGTGTGTAAGTGTATGTAAGTGTGTGTAAGTGTGTGTAAGTGTGTGTAAGTGTGTGTAAGTTTGTGTAAGTGTGTGTAAGTGTGTGTAAGTGTGTGTAAGTGTGTGTAAGTGTGTGTAAGTGTGTGTAAGTGTGTGTAAGTGTGTGTAAGTGTGTGTAAGTGTGTGTAAGTGTGTGTAAGTGTGTGTAAGTGTGTGTAAGTGTGTGTAAGTTTGTGTAAGTTTGTGTAAGTGTGTGTAAGTGTGTGTAAGTGTGTGTAAGTGTGTTGTAAGTGTGTGTAAGTGTGTGTAAGTGTGTGTAAGTGTGTGTAAGTGTATGTAAGTGTGTGTAAGTGTGTGTAAGTGTGTGTAAGTGTGTGTAAGTTTGTTTAAGTGTGTGTAAGTGTGTGTAAGTGTGTGTAAGTGTGTGTAAGTGTGTGTAAGTGTGTGTAAGTGTGTGTAAGTGTGTGTAAGTTTGTTTAAGTGTGTGTAAGTGTGTGTAAGTGTATGTAAGTGTATGTAAGTGTTGGTAAGTGTGTGTAAGTGTGTGTAAGTGATAGCAGCTATATGTGTCAGTTTGTGCACGTGTGTATAAGTTTGTGTAAGTTTGTGTAAGTGTGTGTAAGTGTGTGTAAGTGTGTGTAAGTGTGTGTAAGTGTGTGTAAGTGTGTGTAAGTATGTGTAAGTGTGTGTAAGTGTGTGTAAGTGTGTGTAAGTGTGTGTAAGTGTGTGTAAGTGTGTGTAAGTGTGTGTAAGTCTGTGTAGGTTTGTGTAAGTGTGGGTAAGTCTAAGTAAGTGTGGGTAAGTTTGGATAAGTGTGTGTAATTGTGCGAAATTGTGTGTAAGTGTGTGTAAGTGTATGGAAGGATGTGTAAGGGTGTGTAAGGGTGTGTAAGTGTTTGTAAGTGTGTGTAAGTGTGTGTAAGTGTGTGTAAGTGTGTGTAAGTGAGTTTAAGTGTGTGTAAGTGTGTGTAATTGTGTGTAAGTGTGGTGAGTGTGTTATTGGGTGTGTAAGTGTGTGTAAGTGTAAGTAAGTGTGTGTAAGTGTTGGCAACTATATGTGTAAGTTTGTGCACGTGTGTATAAGTGGGTGTAAGTTTGTGTACTTCTGTATGTGAATCTGTGTATGTGTATGTAATTGCGTGTAAGTGTGTCAAAGAGTGTATAAATGTTGAAAAGTATGTGTTTACTTGTTTGTATGTGTGTGTAACTGTGTGTAAGTGTGGGTAAATGTGTGTTAGTGTGTGTAAGTTTGTGTAAGTGTGTGTAAATGTGTGTAAGTATGTGTAAGTGCGTGTAAGTGTGTGTAAGTGTGTGTAAGTGTGTGTAAGTGTGTGTAAGTGTGTGTAAGTGTGTGTAAGTGTGTGTAAGTGTGTGTAAGTGTGTGTAAGTGTGTGTAAGTGTGTGTAAGTGTGTATAAGTGTGTTAAAGTGTGTGTAAGTTTGTGTAAGTGTTTTTAAGTGTGTGTAAGTGTGTCTAAGAATGTGTAAGTGTGTGTAAGTATGTGTAAGTGTATGTAAGTGTGGGTAAGTGTGTGTAAGTGCTTGTGAGTGTGTGTAAGTGTGTGTAATTGTGTGTAAGTGTGTGTAAGTGTGTGTAAGTGTGTGTAAGTGTGTGTAAGTGTGTGTAAGTGTGTGTAAGTGTTTGTAAATGTGTTTACGTGTGTGAGAGTGTGTGTAAGTGTGTGTAAGTTTGTGTAAGTGTATGTAAGTCTAAGTAAGTGGGTGTAAGTGAGGATAAGTGTGTGTAAGTGTGTGTAATTGTGTGTAATTGTGTGTAAGTCTGTGTAAGTGTGTGTAAGTTTGTTATTCTGTGTATAATTGTGTCTAAGTGTGTCTAAGTGTATCTAAGTGTGTCTAAGTGTGTGTAAGTGTTGGTAACTATGTATGTAAGTGAGTGTAAGTTTGTGTAAGTGTGTGTAAGTGTGTATAAGTGTGTGTAAGTTTGTGTAAGTGTGTGTAAGTGTGTGTAAGTGTGTGTAAGTGTGTGTAAGTGTGTGTAAGTGTGTGTAAGTGTGTGTAAGTGTGTGTAAGTGTATGTAAGTGTTGGTAAGTGTGTGTAAGTGTGTGTAAGTGATAGCAGCTATATGTGTCAGTTTGTGCACGTGTGTATAAGTGAGTGTAAGTTTGTGTAAGTGTGTGTAAGTGTGTGTAAGTGCGTGTAAGTGTGTGTAAGTGTGTGTAAGTGTGTGTAAGTTTGTGTAAGTGTGTGTAAGTGTGTGTAAGTGTGTGTAAGTGTGTGTAAGTGTGTGTAAGTGTGTGTAAGTGTGTGTAAGTGTGTGTAAGTGTGTGTAAGTCTGTGTAGGTTTGTGTAAGTGTGGGTAAGTCTAAGTAAGTGTGTGTAAGTGTGGATAAGTGTGTGTAATTGTGTGAAATTGTGTGTAAGTGTGTGTAAGTGTATGGAAGGATGTGTAAGTGTGTGTAAGGGTGTGTAAGTGTTTGTAAGTGTGTGTAAGTGTGTGTAAGTGTGTGTAAGTGTGTGTAAGTGAGTTTAAGTGTGTGTAAGTGTGTGTAATTGTGTGTAAGTGTGGTGAGTGTGTTATTGGGTGTGTAAGTGTGTGTAAGTGTAAGTAAGTGTGTGTAAGTGTTGGCAACTATATGTGTAAGTTTGTGCACGTGTGTATAAGTGGGTGTAAGTTTGTGTACTTCTGTATGTGAATCTGTGTATGTGTATGTAATTGCGTGTAAGTGTGTCAAAGAGTGTATAAATGTTGAAAAGTATGTGTTTACTTGTTTGTATGTGTGTGTAACTGTGTGTAAGTGTGGGTAAATGTGTGTTAGTGTGTGTAAGTTTGTGTAAGTGTGTGTAAATGTGTGTAAGTATGTGTAAGTGCGTGTAAGTGTGTGTAAGTGTGTGTAAGTGTGTGTAAGTGTGTGTAAGTGTGTGTAAGTGTGTGTAAGTGTGTGTAAGTGTGTGTAAGTGTGTGTAAGTGTGTGTAAGTGTGTGTAAGTGTGTATAAGTGTGTGTAAGTGTGTGTAAGTTTGTGTAAGTGTTTTTAAGTGTGTGTAAGTGTGTCTAAGAATGTGTAAGTGTGTGTAAGTATGTGTAAGTGTATGTAAGTGTGTGTAAGTGTGTGTAAGTGTGTGTAAGTGTGTGTAAGTGTGTGTAAATGTGTTTACGTGTGTGAGAGTGTGTGTAAGTGTGTGTAAGTTTGTGTAAGTGTGTGTAAGTCTAAGTAAGTGTGTGTAAGTGAGGATAAGTGTGTGTAAGTGTGTGTAATTGTGTGTAATTGTTTGTAAGTGTTTGTAAGTGTGTGTAAGTGTGTGTAAGTGATAGCAGCTATATGTGTCAGTTTGTGCACGTGTGTATAAGTGAGTGTAAGTTTGTGTAAGTGTGTGTAAGTGTGTGTAAGTGCGTGTAAGTGTGTGTAAGTGTGTGTAAGTGTGTGTAAGTTTGTGTAAGTGTGTGTAAGTGTGTGTAAGTGTGTGTAAGTGTGTGTAAGTGTGTGTAAGTGTGTGTAAGTGTGTGTAAGTGTGTGTAAGTGTGTGTAAGTGTGTGTAAGTGTGTGTAAGTCTGTGTAGGTTTGTGTAAGTGTGGGTAAGTCTAAGTAAGTGTGGGTAAGTTTGGATAAGTGTGTGTAATTGTGCGAAATTGTGTGTAAGTGTGTGTAAGTGTATGGAAGGATGTGTAAGGGTGTGTAAGGGTGTGTAAGTGTTTGTAAGTGTGTGTAAGTGTGTGTAAGTGTGTGTAAGTGTGTGTAAGTGAGTTTAAGTGTGTGTAAGTTTGTGTAATTGTGTGTAAGTGTGGTGAGTGTGTTATTGGGTGTGTGTAAGTGTGTGTAAGTGTAAGTAAGTGTGTGTAAGTGTTGGCAACTATATGTGTAAGTTTGTGCACGTGTGTATAAGGGGTGTAAGTTTGTGTACTTCTGTATGTGAATCTGTGTATGTGTATGTAATTGCGTGTAAGTGTGTCAAAGAGTGTATAAATGTTGAAAAGTATGTGTTTACTTGTTTGTATGTGTGTGTAACTGTGTGTAAGTGTGGGTAAATGTGTGTTAGTGTGTGTAAGTTTGTGTAAGTGTGTGTGTAAATGTGTGTAAGTATGTGTAAGTGCGTGTAAGTGGTAAGTGTGTAAGTGTGTGTAAGTGTGTGTAAGTGTGTGTAAGTGTGTGTAAGTGTGTGTAAGTGTGTAGTGTGTAAGTGTGTGTAAGTGTGTGTAAGTGTGTGTAAGTGTGTATAAGTGTGTGTAAGTGTGTGTAAGTTTGTGTAAGTGTTTTTAAGTGTGTGTAAGTGTGTCTAAGAATGTGTAAGTGTGTGTAAGTATGTGTAAGTGTATGTAAGTGTGTGTAAGTGTGTGTAAGTGCTTGTAAGTGTGTGTAAGTGTGTGTAATTGTGTGTAAGTGTGTGTAAGTGTGTGTAAGTGTGTGTAAGTGTGTGTAAGTGTGTGTAAGTGTGTGTAAGTGTGTGTAAATGTGTTTACGTGTGTGAGAGTGTGTGTAAGTGTGTGTAAGTTTGTGTAAGTGTGTGTAAGTCTAAGTAAGTGTGTGTAAGTGAGGATAAGTGTGTGTAAGTGTGTGTAATTGTGTGTAATTGTGTGTAAGTCTGTGTAAGTGTGTGTAAGTTTGTTATTCTGTGTATAAGTGTGTCTAAGTGTGTCTAAGTGTATCTAAGTGTGTCTAAGTGTGTGTAAGTGTTGGTAACTATGTATGTAAGTGAGTGTAAGTTTGTGTAATTGTGTGCACGTGTGTATAAGTGAGTAGTAAGTTTGTGTAAGTGGTGTGTAAGTGTGTGTAAGTGTGTGTAAGTGTGTGTACAGTGGTGTAAGGGGTAAGTGTGGGGTAAGTGTTGGTAAGTGTGTGTAAGTGTGTGTAAGTGATAGCAGCTATATGTGTCAGTTTGTGCACGTGGTGTATAAGTGAGTGTAAGTTTGTGTAATTGTGTGTAAGTGTGTGTAATTGTGTGTTTGGTGTGTGTGTAATGTGTGTGTTTGTGTAAGTGTGTGTAAGTGTGTGTCGTGTGTGTAAGGTAGTGTAAGTGTGTATGTGTGTTGTAAGTGTGTGTAAGTTGTGTGGTAAGTATGTGTAAGTGTTTTGAGTGTTTGTAAGTATGTGTGTAAGTGTGTGTAGTGTGTTTGTAAGTGTGTGTAATGTGTGTGTTGTGTAAGTTGTTTGTGGTGTGTTTGTGTGTAGGTGTGTAAGTGTGTGTAAGTGTGTCCGTGTGTTAAGTGTGTGTGTGTGTGTAGTGTGTGTAAGTGTGTGTAGTGTGTGTGTCCCGTGTGTAAGTGTGTTAAGTGTGTGTGTTTGTAAGTGTGTGTGTGTGTGTAAGTGTGTGTAAGTGTGTTGTTGTGTGTGTTCTGTAAGTGTGTGTCGTGTGTGTCGTGTGTGTCCGTGTAAGGTGTTCCGTAAGTGTGTGTAGGTGTGTAGCAGTGTGTGTGTGTGTGTCAAATGGTGTTTACGTGTGTGGAGTGTGTGTCAGTGTGTGTCGTTTGTGTACGTGTCTGTCCTAAGTCTATAGTAAGTGGGTGGTAGTGAGGATAAGGGTTGGGTCAGTGTGTGTACAT